>NW_021963053.1:0-275080 GCF_901765095.1 Microcaecilia unicolor | reverse complement strand
CCCAGGCTGCAGAAGTACGCCTATCCTCGTTCTGGGCGAGTGGACCAGGTAACTTCAGACGCTTGGGTGCTGGAAGTCATCAGAGACAGCTACAAGCTAGAGTTCTGCCGACCCTTAAGAGACGGGTTTGTGCACTCTCCCTGCAAGTCTCCGGTCAAAGCTGTGGCAGTGCAGCAGACTTTGGACAATCTGATCCGCCTGGGTGCGGTCGTTCCGGTGCCAGAAGATCAGCTTGGCAAGGGACGTTACTCCATTTACTTTGTGGTACCAAAGAAAGGAGGTTCTGTCCAGCCTATCCTCGACCTCAAAGGGGTCAATCGGCCTTGAAAGTTCGACACTTCCGAATGGAGACTCTCTGCTCTGTTATAGCGGCAGTGAAGGCAGGGGAGTTCCTGGCATCCTTGGACATCAAGGAAGCTTACTTGCATATTCCCATCTGGCCTCCTCATCAACGCTTTCTGCGTTTTGCAGTCCTGGGCCGACACTTCCAGTTCAGAGCCTTCCCGTTCAGGTTGGCTACGGCTCCGCGGACCTTCTCCAAAGTAATGGTGGTCATCGCGGCCTTCCTACGAAAGGAAGGAGTACAAGTCCATCCTTATCTGGACGACTGGTTGATCCGAGCCCCCTCTTATGCAGAGTGCGGCGGAGCTTTAGACCGGGTGATTGCTCTTTTGAGCTCCCTGGGGTGGATCATCAACTGGGATAAAAGCCAGCTGCGCCCGACTCAGTCCCTGGAGTATCTGGGAGTTCGTTTCGACACCCAAGTGGGCAGAGTGTTCCTGCCAGACAATCGGATTGTCAAGCTTCAGGCTCAGGTGGACCAGTTCCTAGTAGCCTCTCCTCTTCGGGCTTGGGACTTGGGACTATGTGCAGCTGTTGGGCTCTATGACGGCCACGATGGAAGTAGTGCCCTGTGCGCCTTCCCTTGGATCCAGCGGTGCGCAAGGTGCTGAGCTGGTGGCTGAGGCCAGACAAGCTGTCCGCAGGAATGCCTCTTTTGACCCCGGAGTGGGTTGTCGTCACGACTGACGTCTCCTGCAGAGGCAAAGTGGTCTATCAACCTCCTGGAACTCAAGAGCTATTCGGTTGGCGCTTTTGGAGTTTCTCCCGGTACTGGCGGCGAAGCCAGTACGGGTCCTGTCGGACAATGCCACGGCTTCTGGCCTATGTCAATTGCCAGGGAGGTACCAAGAGTGCCCCTCTAGCCAAGGAGTCCATGAAGCTATGCCAGTGGGCGGAAGCGAACCTGGAACAGCTGTCGGCGGCCCACATTGCGGGAGTCATGAATGTCAAGGCGGACTTTCTCAGTCGCCATACCTTGGATCCCGGAGAGTGGCAGCTATCTGCTCAGGCGTTCTTGGACATCACGAAGCGCTGGGGCCAGCCGAGCCTAGATCTGATGGCGTCATCGGCCAATTGCCAAGTGCCGCGCTTTTTCAGCAGAGGACGGGACCCTCGATCTCTGGGAGTAGATGCTCTTCTCCAACAGTGGCCGACACAGGAGCTCCTCTATGTGTTCCCACCCTGGCCCATGTTGGGCAGGGTGCTAGGCCGGGTGGCAAAGCATCCGGGCCAGATAATTCTGGTGGGTCCAGACTGGTCCAGACATCCCTGGTATGCGGACTTGATCAGGCTCTCAGTGGACGGACCTCTGCGACTGCCAGCGGAGCAGGGCCTGTTGCATCAGGGTCCCGTGCTGTTGGAGGATCCCTCCCACTTTGGTCTTACGGCCTGGCTATTGAGCGGCAGCGTCTGAGGAAGAAAGGCTTCTCAGACAAGGTCATCGCCACTATGCTGAGAGCGAGGAAGCGCTCTACTTCTACTGCTTACGCCAGGGTTTGGCGTACCTTTGCATCGTTGTGTGAGGCAGGCTCTCTTTCTCACTTCACTGCTCCAATTTCTTCAGTGTTGGCGTTCCTGCAAGAAGGTCTGGAGAAAGGCCTGTCGCTCAGTTCCTTTAAGGTCCAGGTAGCGGCTCTGGCTTGCTTCAGGGGTCGCCTGAAGGGGGCTTCCCTGGCCTCGCAGCCAGATGTGGTGCGCTTTCTCAAGGGAGTTAATCACCTACGCCCTCCTCTGCGCTCGGTGGTGCCTCCGTGGAATCTCAATCTAGTGCTTAGAGCCTTGCAGAAGCCGCCTTTTGAACCCTTGTCGAGGGCATCTCTGAAAGATCTGACGTTGAAAGCAGTCTTTTTGGTGGCTATCACTTCAGCCAGACGAGTTTCTGAGCTCCAGGCGCTATCATGTCGAGAGCCCTTCCTGCAGTTCACAGAGGCAGGAGTGTCTGTTCGCACGGTGCCTTCCTTCCTGCCCAAGATTGTTTCTCATTTCCATGTGAATCAGCAGCTCTGTCTTCCTCCTTTCGTAGGGAGGACTACCCAGAGGAGCACTCTGCTTTGAAATATCTAGATGTGAGACGAGTCATCATCAGATACTTGGAAGTGACCAATGATTTCCGGAAGTCAGATCATTTGTTTGTGCTGTTCGCAGGTCCTCGTAAGGGTCTGCAGGCATCCAAGCCTACAGTGGCACGATGGGTCAAGGAAACTATTGCAGCGGCTTATGTGGCCGCGGGGAAGATGCGGCCTATCCAGCTGAAGGCTCACTCCACTAGAGCACAGGCGGCCTCGATGGCAGAGGCCGGGTCCGTCTCCTTGGAAGAGATTTGTAAGGCGGCAACTTGGGCATCGGCTCATACCTTCTCCCGTCATTACCGCTTGGCTGTGGCTGCTCGGGCGGAAGCCCGGTTTGGAGCTTCAGTGTTGCGGTCAGGGATTTCTATGTCTCGCCCTGGGTGAGTACTGCTTCTGTACATCCCACCAGTCTATGGATTGATCAGCATGATGATATGGAAGGTAAAATTATGTATCATACCTGATAATTTTCTTTCCATTAATCATAGCTGATCAATCCATAGCCCCTCCCAGATATCTGTACTGTTTATATTCTGGTTGCATTTCAGGTTCAAGTTTAGTCTTCAGTTCCTGTTCAGGAGGATCTTCGTGTTCAAGTTTTTTCGATTGAATTCTTCTGGAGTTGAGACGATTTTGTGTTACAGTGAGTTGCTGCATTCCTCTCCCCTCCGTTTTACGGGGCTGGATTGAGACCTAAATTCTGCCGGCGCTCCCTCCCGCTTCGTGCGGCAGTAGGGTAGCATTATATCCCTCCCGCTTCGGCGGTGTTAGGGTCAGCCAGCTCCTCCCGCAGTTGCAGTCGCAGGATAAGCCAGATCCCCCCGCATCGGCGGGTGTGGTGTCCCTCCCCAGCTCCACGGGGATGAGCTGGACGGATTCCCCTCCCCCACTTGTGTGGGGATGAGCGGGTTGATTCCCCTCCCCCGTTTCGGCGGTGGTGAGCTGGGCAGAGTGTCCCTTCGTGGGTGTAATTCTCTAAGTGCTGAGTCCTGCGGATGGAGCTTTGATATCGACATACTGAGGAGTTTCCGGCAGCTCATGACCACATTAGGGAGCAAAAGGATTGCTCTCTATCTCCACCTGCTGGTAGATGGACACAACCCACCAGTCTATGGCTTGATCAGCTATGATTAATGGAAAGAAAATTATCAGGTATGATACATAATTTTACCATGTAAGGCTCCCAAATTCCCAAAATGAGGAGTTAAGAGTTTAAAAGCAGCCTCAAATAGGTGAGCTTTTAGCCTAGATTTGAAGATGGCCAGAGCTGGAGGTTGGCGGACTGATTCAGGAAGTCTATTCCAGGCATATGGTGCAGCAAGATAAAAGAACAGAGTCTGGAGTTGGCAGTGGAGGAGGAGGTACCGATAAGAGAAACTTACCTGATGAATGGAGTTCCTGAGGAGGAGTATAGGGAGAGAAGAGTGGAGAGGTACTGAGGAGCACTTGTAAGTCAATAAGAGGAGTTTGAACTTGTTTGCGATAACGGATAGGGAGCCAATGAAGTGACATTGAGGAGAGGGCTAATGTGAGCATAGCGACACTGGCAAAATATAAGTCGTGCAGCAGAATTTTAAACAGATTGAAGGGGAGAGAGATGGCTAAGTGGGAGACCTGTGAGAAGCAAGTTTCAGTAGCCTAAGCGAGAGGTGATAAAAGTATGGATAAGGGTTTTGGCCATATCACAATTTGTACTTCCCTAAGTGCCTTAGGTGAGTGGTGCTTATCTGGGTAGGAACTGCTGCTTATGTGTCTAAGTGCTACCAATCCAGCAACCTGCCTTTTGAAATGGTTAACTCTGGCCATATCACAATTTATACATCCAAGCGGTTCACTGTATAGACTTTTCTGAATATTGACCCCCCCCCCCCCCCCCTATGGTCTTTCCCTGCATGGAGATTTCTAACCAGTAAACAGAATAAAATTTCAATCAAATGAACATGTCATCAGCAGCAGAAAACCCTAAGACAATGAGAAAATTCTCTTAGCTGTAGCTCAGAGCACCCCCCCCCCCTTCCAGGGAAGATTTACACTGCACCTGTTTGCAAAATAAAAAAAAATAGCAAGGTCTATCTCTACTATCATGAAAGAAAAGCCTGTGTAAAATAGAGCCATTCTCATAAAACAGTAACTGGGAGGAGGGCATGCATGAGTGCTCCAGGGACACATGCAAGCCAGACCTTTCCTGTTTGTGTGTTACCCTGTTCTCATTGGTTTCATAAAGTACTAAATGTCATAAGCTGTCTGATCTCTGGGCGCTGTCTGACTATGGCAGGGTGTTTTTTTTTTCTCTTTCCCCAGCTGTGGAGCGGGTGTTGAAACAGGAACATACACTGCAGGAACGTCTGCTCAAAGTCTCCCCATACTACGACTTCCTTCAGCTGACAGAAGAGCTGCTGGTGCAGGCTCCAGCTCAACCTTTGTCGCCACTACACGAGGATGTTGCAGTTCCTGAGTCCAATTTCATCAACATCACAGAGCCTATGAAGCTTCAGCTGCTAATCAGGAGCCCAGTGCTCCAGGAGTTGCGAGCCGCCTTCCCAGATGTCACTGTGGAGACAGATGAGAATGGCGTGCAGATATGTGGCTGATGCAGTACGGAGGAGAGAGCTGCAGAACCGCCTTCTGGAGTTCCTGCGTGGTATAGTTCAGGCTCACGTGCCCATGGATGCCCAGACTGTGACCCTGCTGCAGTGCACAGATGTGCAGGCACATCTGGATCAGCTTCTGAAGCAGAGACATCTGGTAGCCACATTTGAGGCCTTGGACTGCGTACTGACGCTGAGTGCAACCTCTGGCCCGGCCCTGTCTGAGGCTCGCTCTCTGCTGCTGGAAGCTCTGTGCAAGTTCAGTGTGCCTGTGTCGGATGAGCACGTGGAGATCCTGAGCTCACAGGAGTGGCAGGAACTACAGGGCACCTTGTCCTGCTGCAGTATCACTTTGTCAGAGGCTGGTGACTGTGTGAAGGCCATCACCTTAAGAGATTTTATGCAGGAAAACACAGAGAAGATGCAGAGTTTCCTGGTGGACCAGGCACTGCAGGAGACGGTGGTTCCCATGGAGCCCTCAGTACTGCGCTACCTGCAGGTCTATTACCATGAGGTGTTGCAGGATTTACCTGTGACCATCATCCCTCTAGAGGGTAATGACATCACTGGATTCAGGGTGAGAGCCACGTCCATGAGACGGCAGCATTAATTAAAAGGAGGACCTTTGACCTGTTATTACTAATGATTTCTTTATATCAGACCTCATCTTGCTGGTCAGTTAGTTACCTCTCCTGTATAGACCAGAGGGACCTTATCTCTCTCATAATTCTCTCTCTGTGGCTTGTTTTCCCACATCTGTGTACATTAGTGGCATGTCTTGTTCTCTCATACCTGTATAGATTAGTGGTGGTTCTGTCTCTCTGTGTCTGTCTCTGTCTGTCTGTCTCTTGTATAGATTAGTGGTAGAGCTGTCTTTTCTCTCTCTCTTATTCTCTCCTACCTGTGTACATTACTGGTGGAGCTTCCTCTCTCCTCTTTCTCTTGCCTCTCAGGCATGTATAGATTAGTAGCAGAGCAGTCTCTCACCTCTGGCTTTTCTTACACTTTCACAGATCAGTGGGAATTCGTTTGCATGCCAGACTGCTGCAGAACTACTCCAGACATTAATCGGGAGCCTGATATCATACCCAGTGTCCCTGCGCCTGGCGGGGGTCTCTCGTTTTCTCTTGGATGAATGTGGTCAGCAGCTGCTCAGGCAGGTGGAGTCTCGGTTCCAGTGTGTGATAACTGGTAGACTGCAGTGGACGCCCCTCGAAACTGAGGTACTGAGCTACAGGGAATGATCTTTTCAGCTCAACATACTCTGAAATATTAGGGGTAGCTACTTCTGCCCTGGTTGTATTCTTGCAGTACCCACAGTAACTTACCCTTCATATCCTGACCTGCTGTTACAATTCCTAGTCTACAGTTTATTTACTTACTTTGTTAATTTGGCCTTGCAGTTTCTTCTGCTTGTTTGGGCTTGAAGCTGAATCTGGATGAGGGCTGGGTTTGAGCATTAAGACCCTTTATTCTCACCTGGGATTTTTCCACCTGGTCTTTATCCAAGTCATTGCAGCAGCCATTGATTCTTGATTTCAGCTACTAGGTATAAACATTTTGAGAGATCTGGAACTTTCTCTCCCCTTTCCTCCCCAGCCTGGCCTGGAAACACTGCAGCACTGCCAGTCCTGTCCTGGGAATCAAACTTGGAAAAGAAGTCCCTAGTTAAGTTGAAGTTGCAGGTCAAATTTATTTACTTAATATACCATAAATCCTAGTTATATCTCGGTGATTTACAGAAATAAAACAATATAAATCACATCCACCTAAAATTAGGAATTACATGTTAAGACATTAAAAACAGGAGTTCACTTAACTGCAGTTTGTATCCCTCGGTCTCAAGAAAACTTCTGAGTGCTCAATAAGGAAGACCCCTTCTCATCGGCATCCTTTCTCAAAACTCAGAAACGATCAAGTCAAGGCCAGAGAATAACAACTAGCTTTTAAGTTGGCTTAGACTTGATGAGGAATGATTCCAGATGTAGATTGGTTGGTTATGTGATCCATATCCGTGAAACAATGACCGCACAAGTCAGACACCTGATAGTGTCAAGTCGAACTTTGGTGAAGGAAAAGAAGACTAATAGGTTTTGTTGTAGTGAACACAATGAGCAATCAGGGTGTATGTAATCAGTAAGTCATAGAAAATCAAAATATGAGAGAGATCGCTGCTGTTTGTCAAACCACACTGGTTTCCTGTGGAAGCAAAGTCTATCTTAAATTGTGCATTTTGTTTCTTATAATATAGGGTGATAGTCCAGCTTATATGGAGAACTCTGACTTTATTATTGGATTGCAATAGATTTGAAAACAGCAAGACTCCTCCTTGTAGATTTATCATATACTAATCTGAAATGTGTTGTGTATAAATCTGTGTTCTCAGCCACCTTCCAATGCCAAGCGGTGGTGGTGGAATCAATTACCGTCACAATTAGGATGATGTTTAATTATGGTGTGTTTTGTAAAATTCTTAACGCTTTTCTATTCTCAAAGTACGTATTAGATAAAAATTGATTATTCTAAATGTAATTAAATTTGCAGCTCCTGAGAATGCCCAGTTTATTTCCTTTAAACCACACATAACTCTATTTGGGGAAATTGCAGGGTAGAAGAAATTGAATTGAAACATAGAAAAATGTAGGTAGATAAAGACCATAGGGCCTATCCAGTCTGCCCACCATGCGCCCATCTACGCTTCCTTTCACTATTTACAGATCCTAGGTACTTGTCCCAAGCTTTCTTGAATTCATATACAGTTTTTGTCTCCACCACTTCCACCGGGAGGCCGTTCCACAATATCTACCACCCTATCCGTGAAGAAGTATTTCCTCGGATTACTTCTGAGTTTTTATCCCCTTTCGTCTTCATCCTATGTCCTCCTCGTTCCAGAGCTTCCTTTCAATGAAAGACACTTCCTGTGCATTTATGCCGCATAAGTATTTAGACTGCTCTCCCCTGAATAAAGCCCGATTCTGCGGGTTCACGTCTTTCATCAGGGACTTGAGTTAGGACCATCTCACCCCTAGGTTTATTGCCAGCTGATAGAAAGCTTCACCTCACAAGTACTCTTCAAGGCTCCTGTGGAGATGGGAAACTCTCGGGGTGTGGATGTTTCCATGACGTCACTTGAGAGAACAAACTTTATTAAGGACATATGCATGAACTGAGAAGGAACACATCTCATAATGTGCTTAAGCATTGTAAAAAAACATCAATATCAATACAAGGTATGCTTTGTCTCTATAAGGATTGTTAAGCTCTAAGATATTAAATCTTAACGTGACATGGAACAGTGAAAACGGAAAACCTACTGCAAACTAAATTCAAATGATGGAATTCCATTCAATGCATTCATTTAGTCCAAGCGGGATCACCGTATTCAGTTCAAAAATCCAGAACTGCTTGCGTGGCCAAAGCAGCTGCTTGATCCCCGCCGCGAGCTAATTCTGGTATGTGAACATAATAACCCCTGCAAATCTTGAAACAAATTGTAGAATTGCAAACAATGTCCAACCAAAGGCGCCATCAGAGTGATCATCAGGCGGCTCTTATGTTCAGTGAGACGCACTTTAATACCATCCGAATAGTGCATCCTACGTAACATAAATTGCAGGGGTAATAAATAACATAAATTACGTGTGTCATCTGGCAATTAGTAACGTGATTCAACTTGTACTTAAAATTGTGTCCTAGGGTGTATCTATTCTGTCATTACTGATGTTTTGCTGACAAAATTGACATGAATTACAAGGACCATGTACGCCTGAACAGAATTTGAATGTTTGGCTCCGTAATCGAGTGTACCAAACTGTCCCCTTAGATTATGCCCCCTCGTGTATGTCTCATCAGAGCATACCAGGGAGGTAAAGTTTCTAAATACCATAAATGACTGTTTCATGAAATAATTGGTCCTGAAATAATGAGGGGGGGGGGGGGGAATTTTCTTGATCTTACTGGAGCACAGGACTTTGTGCAAGGGGTCACAGTGGTATCACTTGGCAATAATGATCACTCTGTCATTAAATGTTTTGCAATCTGTTGCCAAAAATGTGTTTTAAGGCAATTTTAATGTAGTAGGGTTGAAAAGCGATTGAGAAGTCTACCAGCAGTAATTCTGGAAGAAGGGTCCATAAAAATGATTAGCTGAGGAGGAAGTGACGTCACCGTCGGAGATGGAAGCCTGAATCCATAGCTCCGTCGGGGCAGTGCAGAAATTAGAGCTATTTCCCGGTTCCAAAACCCCCGAGATTGGCGGTTTTGAGGGCAAGACAAAGAGAAGCGATGGCGACAAGAAAACGGCTGGAAAAGTTTAAATTCGCCGCGACACAGAAGGTCGAGGCGGCGAACACGAGCCGGTCCCAGCAGAAAGCTAACAACAAAATGGCCGCCGCGGATTCTGGCTCCGAACGGAGGATCCAGTAGAACAGCTGGAAAGTGATACCGAGCTGACGAAGCAGGAGGTAGCGAGGTGGTTTAAAGCCTTAAAGGCTGAAATGTCGGCGGTCCGGAAAACTATCCGGGAGGCGGTCACAGACGTTCAAAAAGAGGTGAGAGAGATCGGAGGCAGGGTGGAGCAGGTGGAGGACACGTTGGAGCACGTGGAGGGAGAAATAGAGGGCTTGCGCACTACACTTACAATTGTGCAAGCTGAAAAAGCAAAACTGCAATTGGAGGTGGAAGATCTGGAAAATCGTCCAGAAGGAACAATTTGAGATTCAAAGGGGTACCTGAAACGGACCAGAATAAAGACTGTGCACAGGTGATTCGAGAACTTTGTGTTAGAATATTGGATATTGGCACGGAGGGACAGACCAATATGGAGGAGTCTGAAATAAGATTTGACCGGGTACATCGGAGGTCTGGGGCCCAGGAGAGATCAGCAACCTAGGGACATTGTAGTATGCTTCAAAGACTATACTATTAAAGATAAGATATGGAAGAAAGCTAGATCCCAGGGTGAGATCCTCTGGGATAACAATAAAATATTGGTGTTTCAAGATTTGGCGCTGGGTACCCTTCAGAGGCGCAGAGAATTTAAAGATCTGACCACCTATCTTCAGCAGTCCAATTTCCGATATCGTTGGATCTTTCCTTTTGGTCTCCAGTTCACGGCGGAGGGAATCACCAGACGAGTGGTTACGCTAGGAGAGGCTTGGAAAGTCCTTACTGAACTGGGATATACAAACCTGCCTCCGGCGGCATCGGGTGGGAGCTCCAGTATGTCAGCTACGACAAAGAAGGGGCCATCATGGCAGAGAGTTCGCCCACGAAGAGAGAACACTACACAGCTAATCAGCAGTGACCAGAGTACCCTGAACGGACGTGAGGGGGTTTCGTGACTTCAGGTTACCTCATGGGTTTGATGGGGAATTGTTAAGAAATATGGTATATAGGTGGGGGGCAATGTTGGAGTTGTTATAGGATGTCTGTTTATGGTTGAAAGGGTCTGGGAGTTAAGCAGAAATATGCGAATATGGGGGGAGGGGGTCCTGGGAAATGTTGTTGTGTGGGAAGAGGGTGATGAGCTCCGGCGGGGAGTAATTTCCTCAATATCATCAGCTGGCGGCGTTAGGCTCAGTCCAGCGGGGGGGGGGGGGGGGGGGGGGGTGGAGGGGGGGGGAGGGAAGGGTACCAAGGGTTTACGCATTGGGTCATGGAATGTCAATGGGATGAACTCCCCATTGAAGAGAAGTTTGATACATCGGGAATTGCAGAAACTTAAGTGGGATATTATATTATTGCAGGAAACACACATTCAAAAGAGGGATGCACACCTACTTAAACATCGGGGATATATTGACTGTATCTCACACTTTGATGCTAGAGGGGGTAAGGTGGGAGGATTAGTGATTTATATCCGTAGACATATCCCATTTGTACAGAGGAAGTATACAGGGATGCTCTGGGAAGGTGCCTGGCGATTAGGGGTCAGCTGAATGGTAAGGAGGTGACCATAGTAATATATATGCCCCTAACTCAGGACAGGGAGAATTCTTTACCCGGATACATAAGGAACTCTTCCAGTTTCAGAAAGAGGGGATGATCTTAGGAGGAGATTTTAATACCAGTATGACATCAATGGATCATTCAAAGGGGCTGGTTGATAAGTCCTCGGCCCACTGTACACAGTTAAAATCACTTGTCTCCAATCTAGATTTAGTGGATGTCTGGAGGCTTAGGCATCCGGGCCAGCGGTCGTATACCTTTTTTTCTCGTTCCCAGAATACCTATACAAGGATTGACATGGTGTGGTGCAGCCGCCAATTATGGGACCAAGTGTCTGAGTCACATGTGGGGTCCATATCTGCATCAGACCACGCCCCAGTGGAGCTTGAGCTTAAGGGCCTGACAGAGGAAAGGCGCCAAGTTTTTTGGAGATTAAATGAACTAATTCTGGGGGATGGTAGGGTGCGGGAGGATATACTCCAGGTCATTCAGGATTACATGCTTATGAACGATACTGGTGAGGTTCAGGATGGTACATTGTGGGATGCCCTGAAGGCTGTGGTGAGGGGTCATCTCATTAAGTGGGGAGCACGGAAAAAGAGGCAACGAGAGCAGAGGGAATTGGATTTACGGGCACGACTAGTGAAGCTGGAATGCCGTCACCAGGAGGGAGGTTCTGGGATAGTCCTGAGAGAGTTAAGACAGTGCAGGGCGGAATTAGAGAAATTGCAAGTAGAACGCGTGGAGTTTTTACGTACGATACTACAACAAAAATTTTATGAATTTGGGAATAAATCTGGACGGATGCTGGCTAATCTTCTGAGGCATAGACAAAGGAGCCACACAATAACAAAAATTAAAGGGGCAGGAGACAAGATGTACTATGGAAATGGAGAAATTAGAGATCAGTTTGAAAAATTTTATCAGGTCTTATACCGTAGTGAGAGGGGGGCAGAGGGGGGAGAAATCAGGAAGAGTTTAGGGGAGTTGCACCTCCCAAGGCTGTCCAGTTTGGAACGCAAACAATTAGAGGCCCCATTCCATCTTGAGGAGATTCAACGGGTGATTAAGGGTCTCCAAGGAGGGAAGGCGCCCGGCCTGGACGGATATTCTGCCAGGTTCTATAAGACTTTTGTTGGGGAGGTGGGGCCCATATTGCTGAGGGTTGGGAATGCGTGCTTTGCTGGCCAATCGTTGCCGGGGAGCATGCATGAAGCAGGGATCTCCCTGCTTTTGAAACCAGGAAGGGACCCGGCGGTGTGTGGCTCCTAACGCCCCATCTCACTGATAAACCTAGATGTTAAGATCTTATCCAAGGTAATTGCTGATAGGTTAGGAAAGGTTCTGCCTACGCTGATTCACACTGACCAATCGGGGTTTGTCATGGGGTGGCAGGTGGCGGACAACATTAGACGCACCCTACATGTTATGTGGGTAGCCCAACAGAGGGGGATCCCAGTGGCTTTTTTGAGTACGGATGCAGATAAAGCGTTCGACAGGGTGGAATGGCCCTATTTATGGGAAGTGCTGGAACATCTGGGGTTTGGTCGGGGGTTGATAGGGTCGCTACAGCGGTTATATGAGCAGCCAGTGGCTAGAATTAAAGTCAATGGGGGGTATACACCAGCTTTCCAGATTGAACGGGGAACTAGACAAGGGTGCCCGCTGTCGCCGCTGCTATTTGCACTCTCGATCGAGCCTTTGGCTCAGAGGGTGCGGGAATCAGTTGACATTCCAGGAATTATGATAGGTGGTTCTGAACACAAATTGGCTTTATTTGCTGATGATGTGCTATTCTTTGTAAACAATCCGGGGTTGAATCTCCCTATATTGTTGGCAGAGTTGGAGGAGTTCAGTAGGCTTTCTGGTTTTAAGATAAACTATGACAAATCTGAAATGATTGGGGTGTCCATAGCACAACATAGGATGGAAGAGCTCGCACGTAAATTTCCTTTTAGATTGCGGAGGGATAATATTAAATATTTAGTAGTGAAAATACCTGTTCAGATCCCTCAGCTATACCAGCTAAATTACATACCGTTATTCCACCAAATACGTAAGGATATGGAGGGTTGGATGGGTAAGTGGGTGTCCTGGTGGGGAAGGATAGCATCAATTAGGATGAATGTATTGCCTAGACTTTTGTTCCTGTTTCAGACATTGCCGGTAGCGGTCCCTGGGAGGGAGTTGAGGATCCTACAACAAGCAATATTGAAGTTTATTTGGGGGGGCAGAGCTCCGAGGCTCAGTAGGAAGCTGCTTTGGCGGTCGACAGAGTTGGGTGGGAGAGGGGTACCGAACCTTGAGTGGTATTATTGGGCAGCACAACTGAAACTTATATCCACGTGGGGACAGGATAAATGGTCAGTGGTAGCATACATGGATCAGGAGATGGTGCAGCAGCATAGCCTGCAGTCAGTAATATGGGCATCCTCAACTTACCCCACTATTGGCAGGCTCACTACCAATCCGTTTGTTGGGCATTTATTGACACTATGGGGTTCCCTTAGGACACGCTTTTGGAAAACTAGAAATACATCTACATATGCTTATATTCGGGGGGAACCTACATTTAGGGTGGGGTTGGGAAATCCGGTAGCAAAGAGGTGGGCTGAGAGGGGCATATTGAGGTTTCGAGATTTATTAGAAGATGGGAAAATGAGATTGTTTACAGAGCTCAAGGAAGATTATGGGGTTTTGGATAGGGATAGATTCTTTTATTTACAGGTCCAACATTACATTTATACACAAGGATGGTTACGAAAGGATCCAGAGGATCATGAAGAATTAGAGAACTTGTGGGGCTCTCTGGGAACAATGAAGGGAGTTATATCTAAGTTGTATAAATATATAAGGGGTAGGAGTTTTGAGAAATGTTTGTATATGACTAGATGGGAAAGGGATTTGCAGAAGGAATTAACAGTACATGAGTGGAAGGCCATTATTTTGGAAGTTAACAAAGCATCGACATGTGTGTTGCTGAAAGAAAATGCCTTCAAGGTACTCTCGAGATGGTATTTTACCCCACATAGGCTGCATGTGATGTTTCCAGGGGCCTCACAGTATTGTTGGAGATGTTTAACGGATGTGGGAACCTTTTTACATATTTGGTGGTCCTGTGGGAAATTACAAGTGTATTGGCAAACTATTACTGCAAAGATAACTGCCCACACAGGCAAGAACTTTTTGTGTGAGCCTCAGTGGTGCCTGTTGGGCTTAGGGAACAGACGAGGAGCTAAATGGCAAAGACGTTTGAAGAGGATGTGCTTGACAGCTGCAAAGAGTGTCATTGCTCGGTTTTGGAAACAGCAGGAGGCACCAACAGAGCAAGACTGGCTTCTAAAACTGTCCCTAATTGAGGAGATGGAGAAACTAACCGACAAAAGGTTAGGAAATTATAATATGAACGATGAACTCTGGACACACATAAGAGCCATGACCCAAGTGAGTTAGCAATAGATGCGTGGTGGGAGAGGGGAGGGAGGGTAAGGGGGGGTGGGGGGGGGGAGAAATAACAAATTAAAGTTTGTATTTGTTCATTTGCAGATTTATAGTTGCTTAATAAGAGAGAATGCTTAGAATGAGAGATGTATAGCATTGTACACTATTGAGGAATTATTCAAATGTCTGCTTTGAATTGTGGAAGTAATGTTTATTCTGTTGTTTATTAATAAAAAACTATTGAAACAAAAAAAAATGATTAGCTGGTAGACTTGGGCTATTGCTCATCCCCTGACATGAACTATGAGAAGTTTGATCAATGTTTAGAAATTTGCCAGGTGCGTCTGACCCGCATATGCCACCATCAGGATACAGGATGCTGGGCTTGATGGATCTCAGTGCGGTTTGACTTAATGTACCTTCTTATGTTTCTTCTACAGCATGAATTAGATTCCCAGAATCCTCTAATGCCTCCTCCAAACTTTGAAAGGAATTTCCTTCCTTGTACTTACACTATGAAAGATCCGGAAATCTCATTAAACAATTCCAGTAAACCAGACATAGGTATGTAATTCTGCCAACTCCACTCCCCTGCTCCTCCAACTCACCACAGAAAAACCCAGACATAAAAAATTCCATTCTTCTCCACCCTCCCCCCCCCCAGGGCCGGTGGAACTTGGTAAGCAAGGTATGCAAGGCAAGGAGGCGCCAGCATTCGATGCATGCCACAGACTGCCGTGTTTACCTGTTGCGTTGGCGCTGCGCTCCACTGGCCACTGCACACTACAGCCTTCCCAAGACCTACCTTGAAGGCCAGGGCCCGCCTTGGTGGTATAGTGGCCTATGCGGCTAAGGGGGCAGGAAACAATCCCACTCTTTCCTGCCTGCTGCCCACTACTTCATCTCTGCTTTGTTCTTCTGTGCTGTGGATGGCACAGCTGTGTTTTAAAAATGGCTGCTGAGGTTTCCAGTCTCTGCAGCCATTTTGAAAACAATGCGGGTGCTGCCCGCGACATAGAGTAAAGAGACGGAGTTGTGGCAGCGTGCAGAAAAGAGTGGGATTCTTTCCTGCCCCTGCAGCCGCAGAGGCCACTACACCACCAGGGTGGGCAGGCCCTAAAAGGTAGGACTATAGTGTGTGGGAGAGGGGTGTTGTTATTATGCAGGAGGGAGATGGCAGTCACAACTGTGGCGGGGGGGGGGGGGGCAGGCAGCTTTTGGCACAGTATAAGACGCTCATCACAAGGTCAAAATATAAGGAAATCGATGGACTTCATTAGGGGTTTATAGCCCATTTAGTTATGTTTAAATAAATGAGATCTGCATGAAAGAAAATATTTGTTTTTATTATTTTGACTCATGAAAACCACTTGTCCCTGAAACATGGTCAAAACAGAATAATGCATTTCTGCAAAATGAAATGAGGTGAAGATGTGATTCCATGTGCCCAAATGAAAGCGTTTAAATTTATTTCCAATCTTTATAACACCAGGCTTCCCAAAGCAGATTACAACAGTTAATATGAACCCATCAGTAAACAGGATATCCTCACTGAAATTTGGCCATGTATTACTGTGTTGTATAGAACAGTGTAGAAAGGAGCACAAAATATAGCCTTTATTAGTGCTGTTTGCACCAGCTACAATAATTTTTAAGCAGTTTTAGTGATATTCAATTTTATTTCATATTTATATGTACATATGGGAAGCTTTCAAATAAATTAAAGCTATCGAGTAAAAAAAAAAAAAGAGCTGGCACTGGGCTGAAGAAAGGTGGGAAAGGAGAAGAGAGAAAGGAGATGCTGGACTAGAGGGGGCAGCATCTGATAGTTTGCAGGGGTAGCCAGAGGCCCTAGCACTGGCCCTGCCCCCCCCCCCCCCAAACTAGAAAACCAGACACAGATATGTAATGTAGCCTACCCAAAAGACCCCTGCTCCTCTAGGTTCACCACTGAAAGCCAGACATGAAAAATTCCAATACCTCCACCCCCTCCACTAGAAAACAAGACAGATATGCAATTTATCGTTTATTATTTCACTATACCGTAACTTGTTGCACAGCAAAGCAGAATTGTTCACAGAAATTATAAAACAGCAATTACTAAAAGAATTCCATTTAAAATAAGAAAGAGAAACTAACATACCTTTCATTCAAGAGAAACATTAAACAACATCCTAACACTCATAAATCAAACACACCAAATCAGACAGGTAATGCAGTTGCAATTCCATTTGCAGGTTTAGAGCCAAAAATAAAGTCCTCATTAGTTACCAAAATTCTAATCAAGAAAAATGTGTCTTTAGAGCAGTACAGAACAGAGGAGAAGACTTTTCCAGTATTATTGACTGTGGCAATAGTTCCATAGTGCTGGTAACAAAAAAAAATTAGAAAGCTGACACTTGTGTAGATTCCCATCTCGCTCTAGTTTACCAGTTTTTGTCAACAAGCGAGTGCAGCGTGCGAACAGGTGCATAAGGAATGGTTAAGGCAGCAAGATATGACGGAGTTGATGGAGTGCCTTATGTGTTAAGGTTAAGACTTTAAAATTAATCCTGAATTCAATGGAGAACAATATTGATGTTGATGAAGAGGAGTGACCCTGTCGTACTTAGAGGCACGGCAAATCATATGAGTTGTAGTGCTCTGTTTAGTTTGTAACTATATTTTAAATTGGCCTTTGTAATAAATAATGTTGCAATAATCATACCATGTAGTTATATATGCATACTATTATTAGTGACATTTATATCCCACATTATCCCAAATAAGTTTGAGTTCAGTGTGGCTTACAATAAACAGTATAGGATGCATAAGAAAGTAACTTGTTATAAAAATCCAATTTTACAATATAGTATCAAACATATTGGGATAGCTATGGATGTTTAACATTGAGAAGTAGTACATGAAGCAAAGAGAAGGTTAATGGTAAATAGAGTAATAACCAATTCAGGTAATAATTAGTTGTTTGAGATATGGTTGTTCTTTGTGAGGGTTTGTTTGAATAGGAATGATTTGAGGATTTTGCGGAATCTAGTATATTTCTTATTTTGGGTGGTAAGGAGTTCAACGTTCTGGTATATGATAATGTACATAATGAATCCAAGTCCAGCTGCCTGCCCAACACCCATGCTCTTTCAGGTTTGTTGCAGAAAGCTAGACATGGAAAAACTCCATTCTCTTCCCCCCCCCCCCCCCCCCCCCCAAACTAGAAAACCAGACATAAGCATGTAATGTAGCGTACCCAACACCCCTGCTCCTCCAGGCTCACCGCTGAAAGCCAGACATGAAAAATTCCACTCCCCTCCCCCCAAACACGCACACTAGAAAACCAGATATCGATATGTAATGTGGCCTACCCAACACCCTACTCCTCCAGGCTCACCACAGAAATTCCACTCCCCCCTCTACAAGAAAACCAGACATAGATATGTAATGTATCGTGTCTAACACCCCTGCTCCTCTAGGCTCACCGCTGAAAGCCATTCATGAAAAATTCCACTCCCCCCCCCCTCCCCCAAATATTAGAAAACAAGAAATAGATATGTAATTTGCCCTACCCAACACCCTGCTCCTCCAGGCTCATCACAAGGCTAGACAGAGAAAAATTCCACTTTTATGATTGTGTAGTAATGTTTCATTTATGACTGCCTTTTCGAGGTGCTTATATTTGTATGAGCACCTGTGTAATTGCTGCACTGTTTCACTTTTGTGACTGCTTTTTCAGGTTATTATGGTCTCAGCTCATGATAATATTGTTACGTATTATATTCTTTGCAGAGAAAATTAAGAATTTAATGGCCGCCATTAAAATGGAAGAGCAGCTTTCCAGTAGGACGTCTGAGCTGTCGTCGCTGACTGGGAGTCTTGGGACTAGTGAGCCTTCTGCTTTGCTCACTCGAGGAGCAGATACCGAGCCGCTTACAAATGCTTGGGAAGAGGAGACCAACTTGGACCTTTACACTGACCAGATAACTGGTGAAGACCTGGCCAGTGATGTCAACCCTGATGTAGCGAATGAGGAACTATTTGCACATGATACTGGGAAGGAATGGAATAACCTAAACTCTGATCAAGCTGAAGATGTAGACCTGGAACGTGCCATCCAACTCTCACTCGCCCCCAATGCTGAGGTAGATAACATTGATGAAGAAGCCCAAATGCTGTTTGCTATCCAACGCTCCATGGATGTCAGAACCCAGAATTTGGAGGATGAGGAAGTCCGCAGGGCTTTGGAAATCTCGCTACAGTCCTACCAGCAGGAGGTGTGCTTACCTTCAGCAGTTCAGGGTGATGACTTGGAGGTGGCACTAGAAGCCTCCATGAAAGATGCCATCCAGGATGCCAGTGAGGCCCAGCTGACCATCCTTTCCAGCAAGGATTGTGACAAGGATGAAATCACTGCTCAGCTGCTCCAGGAAATTCAGTCAAGGATGAAGGAGGAAAGGGTGGAGAATGACTGCTTGCAGCAGCTGCCTAAGCGCTGCCAGACGTATCTGACGTATCTCCAGCGGAAGCATGCGGTGCAAATTTCTCTGGAGCACAGCACAGCTGTTATCCATGGTTTCCTTGAGTATCCTAGCTATGCCTCCAGAGACTTGACGAGGCTGGTGAACAGAGTTTTGCAGGAGAGGCAAGAAGGGCTGCAGAAAGAGGTACATTGGGTATGGTATAAGCAGCAAACTCGGGCTGTGCCGTACCCTGCAGCTGCCAGCGCCTTCATCGAACAGGCTTGGAGGCAGCAACACAAGGAGCTGGATATATTGTTTGATAACAAACCCTACACAATTGATTTTGAGAGGATGGAAGAGTATAATATAGACACAGGACAGTCTGTGTCAATCCAGCGGGTGGAATCTGCTAGCAGCATCCTGCCAGGTAATAACATAATAACCATAGGGAGGTCCATTTTCAAAGGAATTCAGCCAGCTAGATCCAAGCCTTTGAAGACTGATTGGACTTACCCAATAAGTTACGCTTCCTGAATTTCACAGGCAGCTCAAGTAATAGAACAGTTACAGCTACAGTTTATTAAATTTGATGATACGTTGAAACCCTGTGCAGCGGTGGCTAAGAAAGCAAATAGAACGTAAGGAATTATTAGAAAAGGAATGGAAAATGAAAATGAAAAAATGCCTTTGTATTGTGCCATGGTTTGACCGCACCTCCAGAAGCCATTATTAAGATGGATACGGGGAAAATCCACCACTTGTTTCTAGGATAAGCAGCATAAAATGTGTTGTACTGTTTTGGGATCTTGCCAGGTATTTGGATTGGCCACAGTTGGAAACTGGATACTGGGCTTGATGGACCTTCGGTCTGTTTATTATGTAAATGTAATACACTGCAATACATAGTAAAATATCAAAGCAGTTTACAATTTAAAAAATTAGTCACAACAAAAGAAAATAAAATAAAACAGATATACTATATGTGTGCCGGGGGGGGGGGGGGGTGAGGTTAAGTTCAAAGGAGAAAGCCAGCACTGATTATATTTTCCTTCACCAAAAAGTGTGCATTATTCAAGGATTTTTGAGTTCCTATGGATTTCAAGCTGTTCAGTGCTAGAACTCCCTACCTAGCAATCGTAGATGTTTAAATTCCTACATTTCTTTTTGGCGCACTCTTAAAACTTTTTTTTTTTTTCAAAAATTTTTATGTTAATTTTACACTGATTAATCTTTTCCCTCTCTCCTGCCACTCCCCTCTGCAGTCCATCAATAAAAACAGTCCCTGGCAGCAGCAGTCTCTTTCCTCTCTCCTTCCCTCCTGCCACTTTTCCTCTCCACTGTTTTTCAGTAAAAACAGTCTCTGGCAGCAGCAGTCTCTTCCCCCCTCTCCTTCCTTTCTCTCCCTCCGGACTCTCTTCAAGTACTACATTTTTGAGGTTGATGAAAAGGATGCATCACATTGGACATGGCTATAGAAATTAATCTTTTTTAGAGATTGGAGCTTGAAGAGAATGATAGTGTCTCTTGTGGAAATTAATTTCCTCAGCTGCTTCTGGAACAGAAAAACAGAGAACCATCTCCATGCTGAGGGAACTTCACAGTCATAGCCCCCCTGGTAAAACTGAAACAGTTGGAGAACTCTGGTCTCCCTTACTTGCATGTTGGACTCTTGCTGGTGGTTTGAGCTGTTGCATAATGGGAAAATGAAAGGTGGAGCTTTAACTTTTTCAGCACCAGTTCTGTGGAGCGGTTACTTACTGAGCCTGAGTCATGTTTAGGAAAAAGCGAGAAATCTGACTTCTTAGCCACCGTTCGTTCATTTTGTTTACTACTATTACTACTTATCATTTCTATAGCATCTGGCCTCTGTATCGGTGCCCTAAACTGATGTTATGCCAAGCTCTAAAATGCAACCTAAAATATTAAACTAGACTCAAACACTATATAAAACCCTAACAGAGACTTAAAAGGCTACACTATTGTCTAAACTGTCTTTGCTAAATAAGTAGAGGAATTGAACAAAAAGGCAGTTCTCGTCCGTCCGCCCCCCCCCCCCCCCCCCCCACTCCCGATATTCAGGTGGCGGTGGTCAGGTCCTAGCTAAATATTGGCCAGGACCCGCATAACTAAGTAACTAACTACATAGATATAGAATATATTAGTAAAACCTTCCCAATGCCCCTTTTGGCCTCCCTCCTACTCCCCCCCCCCCCCCCCCCCACACACACTCCATCCTACCTGTCTCCCTGGTGGTCCGGCAGGGTCTTTGGGGGCAGGGGAGCAGCCCTCTCACTCCTGCCCCTTTGAGGCTGCCTTTCAGAATGTAGGGGTTGGGGGTGGTTCAGGGGGACAGGAGGGACTTAAGAACATGGCAGGGGGTGCTGGTGTATGAGGGTGGCCTGGAGGGAGATCAGGAGGGCTTTATTTTTTAAACATAGTTATGCGGGTACCGGCCTGATATAGCTAAGCAACCTAATTTAGAGCCGGCATCATCATAACCCCAGGCTCCTCCCCATTTCCACCCCCTGCTTTAATTGTATTCCTGTAATGCTATAAAAATGTTCATTTTGGACCTCTTTTGTGAAATCAGCCTCCGATGCAGATATGGACAACTGAAAATACATTACAGTTTGCGTCTTTTGAAAACCCATCTCTTTCTTAAGGTGTATGGATCTGAAGTGGCTTTGTGAACCACACAGTAGGCAGAATCAATGAGATTTTGATCATTGGGTTGCTAATTTTAATTGTTAAATAGTAACATAGTAGTTGTTTAAGCCCCTGAAAAGCTCCACTCCAGCCCACCCAAATCTATACCGTAAAAGTCTGCCCAGCGCTGGCTTTGCTTCCCAGTTACCAGTGTTGCCACCTAATTTCTGCTAATCTTCTTTGGATCCATTCCTTCTGAACAGGATTCCTTTGTGTTTAAACCAAGCAGTTTTGAATTCTGTTACCGTTTTCATCTCCACCACCTGCAGGAGGACATTTCAGATGTCTGCCACCTTCTTGGTGAGAAGATACCTCCTGACATTATTCCTGAGTTGGCCCCCCTTCAATCTCAATTTATGTCCTCTAGTTCTACCATCTTCCCATCTCTGGAAAAGGTTTGTTAGTGGATTAAAACCATAAGCACATAAGTATTGCCATACTGGGAAAGACCAAAGGTCCATCAAGCCCAGCATCCTGTTTCCAACAGTGGCCAATCCAGGTCAGAAATACCTGGCAAGATCCCAAAGAAGTACAAAACATTTTATACTGCTTATCCCAGAAATAGTGGATTTTCCCCAAGTCTATTTAATAATGGTCTATGGACGTTTCCTTTAAGAAGCCGTCCAAACCTTTTTAAAACTCCACTAAGCTAACCACCTTTACCACATTCTCTGGCAATGAATTCCAGAGTTTAATTACACGTTGAGTGAAGAAAAATTTTCTCAGATTCGTTTTAAATTTACTACATTGTAGCTTCATCACATGCCCCCTAGTCCTAGTATTTTTGGAAAGCGTAAACTAGACGCTTCACATCTACCTGTTCAACTCCACTCATTATTTTATAGACCTCTATCATATCTCCCCTCAGCCGCCTTTTCTCCAAGCTGAAGAGCCCTAGCCGCTTTAGCCTTTCCTTTCAAATATTTGCACATGTGTATCGTATAACCCCTGTTTCTCCTTTCCTCCAGGGTATACATGTTCAGGTCAGCAAGTCTCTTCTCATACATCTTGCTACACAAACCCCATATCATTTTCATCACTTTTCTCTGAACCACTTCAAGTTTTTTTACATCCTTAGCAAGATACAGCCTTCAAAATTTAAACACAGTACTCCAAGTGAGGCCTCACCAATGACTTGTACAGGGGCATCAACACCTCCCTTTCTTCTGTGGGTAATACCCCTCTCTAGCATCCTTCTGGCCACAGCCACCGCCTTGTCGCATTGTTTTGTCGCCTTGAGTTCCTCTGACACCATCACCCTGAGGTCCCTCTCCTGGACTGAGCTTACCAATCTCTCCCCTCCTATCTGGTACATCGTTTGGTTTTCTGCACCCCATGTGCATCACTTCTTTGCATTAAATTTTAACTACTAGACCTAGCACTCTTCCAACGTTTGGAGATCCCTTCTCATGGTTTCTTCTACCTCCAGAGTAGCCACTGAATTGTTTATCTTTGTGTCATCTGCAAAAAGGCAAACTTTTTTCCTTCTAACCCTTCAGCAGTCTCTTTCACAAACACATTAAACCGAATTGGCCCCAGCACTGACCCCTTTCTTTCCTCCAAGCGGATTCCATTTACCACTGCCCACCACTTTGGGTTTTGAGTTCAGTTCTCTGAGCTTATTCAAGAGTCTTCTGTGAGGAACTGTATCAACGGCTTTGCTGCAATCCAAGTAGATTACATCTAGCACATGTCCTTTTTCCATTTTTTTGGTTACCCAGTCAAAGAAGTTGATCAGGTTCGTTTGGCAGGATTTTCCTTTGGTAAAGCCATGTTGCCTCGGATCCTGTAACCCATGGGCTTCTAGAAAATTAACTATATTTTCCTTCAGCAACGACTCCATTATTTTTCCTACCACTGATGAGAGGCTTACCAACCTGTAGTTTCCCACGTCTTCCCTCTCTCTGCTTTTGTGAAGAAAGACCACATCAGCTAGTCTCTAATTCTGCAGAACCTCTCCTGTTCCTAAAGATCTATTAAATAAATCCTTAAGAGGTCCTGCTGGGACTTCTGAGCTCCCTCAGTATCCTGGGATGTATCCCATCCAGCCCTATAGCTTTGTCCACTTTCAGATTTTCAAGCTCCTTGGCTGCTGACCGCTATCCTTCTCCAGGATTTTCTTCCTTGAATACCGAAGTATTTGTTCAGCATGTTTACTTTATCCTCATAACTCTCCACATAGCCATTCTCAGCATCTTTCTGTCTTAAAATTACATTCTTGTCTTTTCGCCTTTCCCCAATATAGCTGAAAAAGGTCTTGTCACCTCTCTTTACATCTTTAGCCATTATTTCGCTAGCAATATTTCTCTCTTTGCTTCTTTGAGTTTAATTTGTAACCTTTCCATGATACTCTTGTTGTGTTCTTCTGTATTTCTTGAATGAAGCCTCTTTTGCCCTTATTTTTTGAGCTGCAGGATTCCTGTTTATTTTGTTTTGTTTACTTTCCACCAGCAACTTCTTCAGGTATTCCCCCATGTTCCCAAAATCAGTACGTCTGAAATCCAGTACTTTGAGTTTTGTGCATCTGCACTCCGCTTTCACTCTTACATCAAACCATGATGTGTGATGATCACTATTGCCTATGTGATCATTCACCCGGACAATGGAAACACTGTCTCCATTTGTGAGCACTAGATCCAGCGTCACTTCCCTTGTGGGTTTCATCACCATTTGTCGGAGCAAGGCACTTTGACAGGCATCCACAATCTCTGTACTTCTTTCCAATTCTGCCAATGGGACGTTCCAGTCCACATCAGGCAAGTTGAAATCTACCAACAATAGCGCCTCCCCTTTCATACCAAGCTTATGAATATCTTCTATCAAATCCTTGTCCAGCTTCTCCATTGTGCTGGAGGTCTGTAGATAACACCTGTGTGGATACAGATTCCATGTTCTCTTTCTAGGATGATCCATATAGTTCCTTCCTTTCCCAAGGTTCCTTTTATTTCAGCGGCTCTGATACTGTTTTTCACATACAGCACCACTCATCCACCTCTTCAAGCTTTCCTATGCTTCCTAAAAAGATTATAGCCTATTATGGTTGCATCCCATTCATGGGAATCATTGAACCATGTCTCTGTAATAGCAACAACAATATCCAAGTCTTCCTCAAACATCAGTGCTTCCAGATCTTTTATTTTATTTTATTAACTTTTATTTTACATTCAGTCATTACAACTAAAATGTCAGAAAAAGCAAATATCATAAAGTAAATTCACAATTTGAGGAAATAAATCACATTCTTTTAGACCACAATATAAAGTCGAGGCAAGATACAAGGAAAAAAAAATTTTTAAGGAATATATATAACAAATAATGTCCTAGGAGCGGTAGCATGCAATATTCTCACAGCCGGATATCACTGATAAGCCTATTGAACATTCAGGTTTGAGTTCCACTATTCTCTCTAGAACTAATGAAAAGTTTCATTTTGAGGGGATCAAGAAACATGTAAGTTACTGAATCAAGAGATACAATGCAGCGACATGGAAATTTTAACACAAATAAAGCACCTAAAGCCACTACTAACTAACTAACTAGCATTTCTAGCGCTACTAGGGTTACGCAGCGCTGTACAATTTAAACATAGAAGGACGGTCCCTGCTCAAAGAGCTTACAATCTAAAAGACAAGAGAACAATCTAAAGACAAGTGAACAATCTAGAGGACGAGTGAACAGTTAATCTGATAGGGTGGATAGATTGGGGCATTCTACTACTACTACTACTTAACATTTCTAGAGCGCTACTAGGGTTAACGCAGCGCTGTACAAATTAACAATTAAGGACGGTCCCTGCTCGGAAGAGCTTACAATCTAAAGGACGAAATGTCAAGTTGGGGTAGTTAAGATTTCCTGAGAAGAGGTGTAGTGATTAGGTGCCGAAGGCGACATTGAAGAGGTGGGCTTTGAGCATTGATTTGAAGATGGGTAGGGAGGGGGCACGGCGTATGGGCTCAGGGAGTTTGTTCCAGGCATGGGGTGAGGCGAGACAGAAGGGGCGGAGCCTGGAATTGGAGGTGGTGGAGAAGGGTACTGAAAGGAGGGATTTGTCTTGAGAGCGGAGGTTATGGGTAGGGACGTAAGGGGAGATGAGGGTAGAGAGGTAAGGAGGGGCTGCAGATCGAGTGCATTTGTAGGTGAGTAAGACTAAGCCTCATAAATTCTCGTCTAGTGCTTCCAGATCTTGAACATTTTTACTTAGGCTATGAGCATTTGTGCTTATTGCTAAGCTTCAAGCCACTTATTGAACTCCTCAGTTTTACATTGTTTTTACTTTCCCTTCCCACATGTAGGCATAGCTGCCGAAAGGGGGGGGCAGGGGAGACAAAATTCCCCGGTCCAGGCCTCCAAGGGGGGCCCGGCGCTGCAGTCCCACCCGCCCTCCGTCGTCGACCGTCTGCCACCGGGCCGGGCCCCCTGCATTGAAATCACAGTGCCTTTCACCTCCGTGTGAAAGCACTGCAGGCAGCAGGGCAGCAGATCGCCTCCCTTTGGGCCTCCTTCCCTCCCTGTGTCCCACCCTCGTCTGACGTAACTTCCGCGAGGGGAGGACAAAAGGAGAGAAGGAGGGCCGAAGGGAGACCATCTGCTGCCTGCAGTGCTTTCACACGGAGGTGAGAGGCGCTGTGATTTCAATGCAGGGGGCCCGGCCTGGTGGCGGACGGGGGTGGAGGGGGTGGGGCCCCGGGGGCGGCCTTTCCCAGGCCCAGTCTGTCGGCGGCCCTGCATGTAGGAATAACTTCAGAGAAAGCTGCAGTCCGAACCAAAGGTTTCAATCCCTGCCCAAGCTTCTGTACGCTCTCTGTGCTCCAAACTTGCTATTGCTCCCAAGAGGATTACAACATCAGTGTTAAAATCCTTACTCTCCTCTCAGATCACGTTCCATTATTTGATTGGTACTCCTGGTAGCTGAGGATCCTGGAGGGCATTTCACTAGGTTGGGTCCTTTGAACTGTGTTCCTAAGTTAATGCCTCTGATAACAGTCTCCTAGCAGTAAGAATTTACTGCTTTGCACCTATCTTTTATTATTTTGGGGCTCTCTTGGATTGTGTTACATTCCTTGCCTCTGGTTCCACATCAGTACTTCTTGAGCATCATAATGCTCCAATGCAGCAAAGGAATTATATAAGGGAGGGCTGGGAGAGTGAATGCCTCAGTGTCGCATGTCTTAATCTACTTGAGCCTCCTATGACCCATCTATTCCTCTGTTGCTTTATTCGCTGTGGCATTACTGCTGGTAAATTGACTGGAATTGAGTAGTCCTGGATGCTTCCTTAATTGTAGCTAATTCCTTCTTGAGGTTATTGATTTCATCTTTTATAGCTGACTAGTAAAAAAGGCCCGTTTCTGACACAAATGAAACGGGCGCTAGCAAGGTTTTCCTTGGAGTGTGTATGTTTGGGAGAGTGTATGTGAGAGTGAGTGTTTGAGAGTCAGAGTGAAAGTGTGAGTGTGTGAGAGAGAGAGTGACTCTGGGTGTGAGTGTGTTTGTGAGAGAGTGTGTGTGAGAATGAGAGTGTGTGCAAGTGTGTATGTGAGACACAGTGTGAGAGAGAGTGTGTGTGTGTGTGGGCAAGAGACAGAGTGTGTGTGAGACACAGATTCTCTGTGAGAGTGAGTGTATGACACCAAGCGAGTGTGTGAGTGACTGTGTGGCACATAGAGAGTGAATGTGATACTGTGTGAGACAGAGTGTGTGAGAGTGAGAGTCAGAAAGACATTGTATATGAGAGAGACAGTGTGAGCCGTGCCCTCCCAATCCATGGCCATCTGTCCCCTGCCCCCTCCATTCATCCTTTTCCAGCAATTCCCCTCTGTCCCTGAGCCCTGCCCTCCCAATCCATGGCCATCCATGTTTGTCTGTCACCTGCCCCCTCCATTCATCCCTATCCAGTATTTCCCCTCTCTGCCTGAGGCCTGCCCTGCAATCCATATCCATCCATGCCCATCTGTCCCCGCCATTCATCCCTATGCAGCAATTCCCCTCTCCCTGAGTCCTGCCATTCCAATCCATGCCCATCCATGCTCATCTGTCACCTGGCCCCTCCATTTTTCCCTATCCAGCATTTTCCCTCTCTGCCTGAGGCCTGCTCTGCAATCCATATCCATCCATGCCCATCTGTCCCCTCCATTCATCCCTATCCAGCAATTCCCCTCTCCCTGAATCCTGCCCTTCCAATCCATGCCCATCCATGCTCATCTGTCACCTGGCCCCTCCATTTTTCCCTATCCAGCATTTCCCCTCTCTGCCTGAGGCCTGCTCTGCAATCCATATCCATCCATGCCCATCTGTCCCCTCCATTCATCCCTATACAGCAATTCCCCTCTCCCTGAGTCCTGCCCTTCCAATCCATGCCCATCCATGCTCCTCTGTCACCTGGCCCCTCCATTTTTCCCTATCCAGCATTTCCCCTCTCTGCCTGAGGCCTGCTCTGCAATCCATATCCATCCATGCCCATCTGTCCCCTCCATTCATCCCTATCCAGCAATTCCCCTCTCCCTGAGTCCTGCCCTTCCAATCCATGCCCATCCATGCTCATCTGTCACCTGGCCCCTCCATTTTTCCCTATCCAGCAATTTCCCTCTCTCCCTGAGTCCTGCCCTCCCAATCCATGCCCATCCATGCTCCTCTGTCCCCTGCCCCCTCCATTCATCCATTTCCAGTAATTCCCCTCTCTCCCTGTGCCCTGCCCTCCTAATCCATACCCATCCATGCTCCTCTGTCCCCTGCCGCCTCCATTCATCCTTTTCCAGCAAGTCCCCTCTCGCCCTTCCATGACCCCCCCCCCCTCGCATCCATGCTACTCTCTCTCCCATGTCCCAGCCTGGCCCGCCCTCTTCTCCCCCCCCCCCCCGTTCGCATCCATGCCCCCCCCCCTTCGCATCCATGCCTCGCATCCATGCCCCCCCCCCCCTTCGCATCCATGCATCCCTTTTTTTTTTTTTTTTTATTCTTTTTAACTTTACCTCCGTGGCGGTTCGTGCAGCGAAGCGTCAGGGAAGGAGGCGGCGCTCCCGACGTCTAGCTTTCCCTTCGCTCAGCGCTGTGTTCCGCCTTGTTTTGAAGGCGGAACACAGCGAAGGGAAGGCTAGACGTCGGGAGCGCCGCCTCCTTCCCTGACGCTTCGCTTCCGTATTTGTTTGTTTAGGCGCGAGGGCGTGGCAGAGACGGCTGGATGGCTTCACACCACGAACCCCACGCACCCCACGAACCCTACAGCCAGGGAGTGACGTCAGATGGCTTCAGAACGTTGTCCTCATTAGAACGTTCACGGTGCGTTTTATTATATTAGATGTTTGGAGACAGATGGGGCAAGCTGTAAGGTTCCAGATGGTTTGCCTTAGGACTAAAGCACAACATATATTACATTGAATGGAATTCATGTTTATGTGATTCACAAGTGTGAAAAGGTGAACTGTGTTAAGGGATGTAAGCATTGCCATACAGGGACAGACTGAAGGTCCATCAAGCCCAGTATCCTGTTTCCAGCAGTGGCCAATCCAAGTCACAAGTACCTGGCAAGATCCCAGAACAGTAAAACAGATTTTATGCTGTTTATCCTAGAATATGCAGTGGATTTTCCCAAGTCCATCTTAATAATGTCTTATGGACTTGTAGGAAGTTATCCAAACCTTTTTTAAACCCCGCTAAGCTAACTGCTTATACCACATTCTCTGGCAATGAATTCCAGAGTTTAATTACACGTTGAGTGAAGAAATACTTTGTCTGATTCATTTTAAATGTACTACTTTATAGCTTCTTTGCGTGTCCCCTAGTCCTAGAAGTTTTGGAAAGAGTAAACAAACAATTTACACCTACCTGTTCCACTCCACTCAGTATTTTACATACCTCTATCATATCTCCCCTCAGCCGTCTCTTCACTAAGCTGAAGCCTTTTCTCATAGGGAAGTCTCATGGATACCCTTTATCGCTTTCGTCACCCTTCTCTTTACCTTTTCTAATTCCACTATATCTTTTTGAGATGCAGTGACTAGAACTGCACACAGTGTTCGAGGTCCGGTCACACCATTGAGTGATACAAAGGAATAATAATGTTCTTATTTTTGCTTTCCGTTCCTCTCCTAATACCTAACATTCTATTTGCTTTCTTAGCCAGCGCTGCACATTGAGCAGAGGGTTTCAACATATCAACAATGACACCTAGATCTTTTTCCTGGGCGTTGATTCCTAATGTAGAACCTTGAATCACATAACTATGGTTTGGGCTCCTCTTTCCCACACACATCACTTAGGAGGATTGACCAATGTAGGGTTTATTGAAGATACTTGTCTCATGATGTTCCTGTATAGGGAGAGTTAACCTGGGGGAGGGAGGAGAGGAGTGGGCAAGAGGGACTATAAAGTCAGGATGAAGACGGAGAGAGAGCAACTTTTAGAGGCCAGAACCTCTGCAAATGAAAAGGAAGGTGTCCGCATTCGTTGTCCAGTTATGGTCCCGGTTCCAGTTCGTAGAGGCAGTGGGTTCCCAACAATACACAATCCACACGGGTTTGTATATATATAGAACGTATATTGTAGTTACATATTTAGGCTCACAGCACTTAGTACAGATAAGTATTACAATGCTGTATCTGTGTGTGTGTTTAGATGGGAATCAATGAGAGAAAGGTAAGGATAGGGGTGTTCAGAGGGAAAAAAGAGAGCCTTGGGGTAGGGCTGAAGGAGAAGGGGGGAGCAGAGCCAGGAGCTCTGGGGCTCAAGATGGGGGTGTGCAAAGAAAGAAAGAGAAGAAGAGCAGAGCCATGTGCTCTGACTTATATATATCTAACAGGAACAGAGATGGGTCAAATAACTTCTTTCCTTCCCAGCCTTTATCATCTATTTCCTTTGCAAACTCCAGTTTAATTTCCTGATGTCAGGAAGGTGAGCATTTTCAAAGGTTTTAATCTTTGAAGTGGAGCCTATCTATCTGGCTTTCATTGTTCCCAGATGCCCAGAGAGGACAAAGGTATGTTAAGTAGGGGTACTTGAGAAACAAAGGGCTAGAAGGCAGCTTGGCAACATTTGGTCCATCTGCCATCCTCAGGGATTCCTGAGGGAGGGGGGAGTTAGCAGAAGCTGGCTTCATATTAATCTAAGTATGTCCAGCATCTCAGCAATCCTGACAGAAGGGGGGGTGCTTTTTTTTTTTTTCTTTAATAGAATAGATTGAGAGAAAATGAGATTAACAAGGAGCTATTAAGAGAAGGACACAGGTAAGAGCAGATTAGAATCTATGAATCAAGCCAAACAATAATCTGAAGATATATAAATTCAAAGCTTAGCTCTCTGGCAGCACTCCAAAGCAAGTGTTCTCTTTTCAGGATTTTCCAAGTCTCTACAAAGCTACCCCACCTTTAAAAACACACAGTCTGATTTGGTTTTTTAGATGGTTTTTGCAGGGGTGCAATTTTTTATAAGCAGATAGTGGGGATTTTGTGTTATGTTTGATGTCTTGTGTGTGTTGTGGTGTTTTACTTTATTAGTATTTTATGTTTGTTATGCTGTATGCCGCTTGGTTATGGGCGGAATCTAAATGAATAAACCTAAACCTAGAAGGGGGGCAGCTGCCACATTAGAGGGGGCCTACAGTCGTGAGGGGTTGGGCTGGTGCATTATTAGAGAGGCTTAGATAAAATAGCCTGTGTCATATGGTTTGTCCATAGAGCTGTCCAGTCCTGGTCTGCATGGCAGATTAAGGCAGGAACAGGACTGGACAGTTTTATGGACAGACAAAGAACAAGGAGGCAGGCATTTGGGAGGGGAAGGGTGGGAAGGGAGACAAATGAGGAACCTAAGGAATAGGGAGACACCGCTGTTCAGGAGTTCTCCACCTAGGGCCCTGGCACTGAGGGGTGCTGTTTCACTATCACATTTTCATTAGTGATGTATAGGCAAGCTTTGCTGGACTCCAGGTAACCTGCCAGTCTCTAGTGATTGAAAACAGTGTACTGAAGCACCCCCCCCCCCCCCCCCCTCTACTGGTAGCAGTGCAGCTGGCAGACTCCCGCACAGTTAGAGGGAACAGGTGGGAGATGCCACCATTTTAAAAAATGCATGAAGATCGAATCCTTAACACCTCTCTGCTGAAAAGCTGTTTTCATCTAATTAGGGAACCCTACCCCCCCCCCTTCTGATTCTTTTGGCAATTTCAAAATGTGTAGTGCGGCACATGAAAATCTTGGGCATCCCTGATTTAGGGAGGCCTCTGTCTTGGCTCTATATACTTTTGGCTGTTTTCTGATTACATAATTTGATTTGTTATCTTTTGTCTGTGTTGAATTATGGGTTGGGTGTCAATACACTGTAGAAAGTTTTGACTTTTGTACACTCCCTTGTAAGTATCTGGTAACGGTAATCAGGATACACATGTGAGCGTCCGTGCATGTGCAGTCCGACACAAACCTGCTTCTCCATAACAGGTGACTGGGACTCCCTCTGGTGGCGCAGAGTGGTAGGATTTGCACCCGCTTTGGAAATCCAGTCCTTACAACTCTAGATCATGTATAAGTCGGCGGTCAGTTTAGGAAGTGAGGGGTAAAAAGCTGGGCTTGGAGAATGTAGGAGAGGAGAAGGGTGTAAGGAGGGGGACTGGGGTCATAAGAGGGAGAGGAAGGGAAAAGGGTTGTGAAAGGAAGGTGAGTGAGCCAGTGGGCAATATAGAATAATTCCAAATAAGTAAATAAGGAGAAATGGGAGGGACGGGTGAGAGAGGTGATGAGAGTAGAAGGGGCAGAGAGGAAAATGAGCTGGGGCAGGGATTGAGGGGGTATTTGAGTAAAAAGACTCTTGACCACAAATGTTCTGTAGATGTGAACTACTAAATTATTAGAAATTGTGAATGCCCCTGGCAACTAGATCTCTTCCCTCCCTGCCTCCTGACCCTCCTCCAGAGAAGAAATGGCCCCACAACAGCAGAATCTTCCGTCCCTGCATCCCTCCTTGGTGGTCTAAAAGGAGAGTGCTGATTGGGTGATTCCCATCTCCTGTCAAGAGTTAGGAGGAGGAAAGGATTGTGAAAATGGAGCTTCAAATAGAGTTAGTGGTCCAGTATTTCGTATAAAATTGTGTTTAATGTGGCAAACGTACCCCTTTCTGTTACAATCATATTTTGGGTTAGTTTTTCTGGCAGTAGTCCTACATACTTGAACTACTGTGATTTAGTATATTTGGGCCTAGCCCCCCCCCCCCTCCCCCCCCCCCCCAAAAAAAGCTTTGCCTTGTATACAAGTTTTGGTTCATCATGGTTGTAGATGAGAATGGGTGACTATGTTTAGAATGGCTGCATTGACAGTTGTAGCTAGGATTTGCTTTCAATTGCCATCACTCTCCAGGATAATTACACATTATAGCATATAATCTTAAGGCTCTTTATATTCATCTGATATCCCTAGTACCTTAAATTTTAATTAAACAACTCAATAATACTAAGGTGCAGGCAACAGTCCAGCAGCGAGAGGGGTACTATCCAGTCTTTTGCACTGATTGTCACATATATGATCTCCCAGTTGGTGAGAGGTTATATGTGTGTGCTCGAAGCAAAGATGCTACAGTAGCAGACTTGGAGGAGCTGAGGGAGACAGAGAGGCATATTTTCAAAGCACTTTGGGAGGCTAAGTTCCATAGGTTTCTATGGAACTTTGGGAAGCTAAGTGCTTTGAAAATGAGCTTCAGAGTTACATAGAAGAGGCCTCCAGGGATGTTGTAGAGAAGTCCCACCTCTAATCTGGCAGACCCTGTGCTGCCTTAGAAGAGGGAGATCTCCTAAAAGGAGAGCATCACCTGGTGAAGCTGGAAGTAATCCTGTAGCCAGGACCAGCCCATCAGGGGATGCCATATCCTCTTGCACCAAGGATGTGTCTCCAGGGAGCTTCTGCCCAGGAGAGAAGGGTTAGGATGGCTGTTGTAATTGGTGATTCGATTATTAGGCATGTAGATAGCTGGGTGGTTGGTGGACATGAGGATCACCTGGTCAATTTCCTGCCTGGTACGAAGGTGGCAGACCTCAAGCATCACCTAGACAGGATTTTAGATAGTGCTGGGGAGGAGCCGGTTGTCTTGGTACATGTAGGTACCACTGACCTAGGAAAAGGTGGGAGGGAGATTCTAGAAGCCAAATTTAGGCTCTTAGGTAGAAAGCTCAAAACCAGAACCTCTAGGGTAGCATTTTCCAAAGTGCTCCCTGTTTTGTGCGCAGGGCCAAAGAGACAGGCAGAGCTCTGGAGTCTCGATGAGATGATGCTGCCATAAGGAAGGTTTTAGATTTATAAGGAACTGGGCAACATTCTGGGGAAGGAGGGAGCCTGTTCCAGAACGATGGGCTCCACCTTATTCAGGGTGGGACCAGGCTGCTGGCTGTGACATTTAAAAAGGAGATAGAGCAGCTTTTAAACTAGAAACTGGGGGAAGGCCGACAGTCGTTCAAAAGCGCATGGTTCGGAACAAGGTATATTTCAAAGATATTACCAAAACAGGAACGATAGAGTATCCCGATAGCAAGGTTGCAATAGAGACCATAGTAGACTATCAGGCTCATTTTCAAAGCACTTAGCCTCCCAAAGTTCCATAGAAACCTATGGAACTTAGCCTCCCAAAGTGCTTTGAAAATATGCCTCCAGGTGTCTTTAAATAAAAAGCAGAAAGAGTTTTAAGATTGCAAATTGTCAAGTGCTAAGCAAGAAGTAAATAAGAACAACAAATGTAGTTTGAAATTTCTATATGCAAATGCCATAAGCCTAAGAAATAAGATGGGAGAGTTAAAATATATGGCAGTAAGTGAAAAAAATTAGATATAATAGGCATGCGAGTCCTGGTGGAAGGAGGATCACCAGTGGGACACTGTCATAACAGGGTACAAATGATATTGTAGTGATAGGGTGGATCGAATTGGTGAAGGGGTAGCATTGTATGTTAACGAAGGCCTTGAATCAAATGCACTAAAATTCTGCAGGACGCAAAATGCATTTTTAGAATCCCTATGGATTGAAATTCCATGTGTAAAGGGGAAAAGGACACTAATAGAAGTGTACTACCGTCCACCTGGCCACGATGAGCAGACAGATGTAGAAATATTATCAGAAATTAGGGTGATTTCAATATTATTGACTGGGTAAGTGTAACATTGCTAGGGAGATAACATTCTTTGATGAAATCAAGGACTGCTTTATGGAGCTGCTGGTACAGGAGCCAACGAGGAGGAAAAATACCAGACTTGACCTGATGCAGGAGATAAAGGTCCTAGGGCTGCTTAATAACAGTGATAATATGATCAGATTTGATATCTGCTCTGGAGTAAGTATACACATGAAATCCAATACATTGGCATTTAACTTTCAAAAGGAGACTATGATAAAATGAGAAGAATGGTGGAAAAAAAAACTAGAGGAGCGGCCGCTTGATAACAGTGATAATATGATCAGATTTGATATCGGCTCTGAAGTAAGTACACATAGGAAATCCAATACATTAGTGTTTTACTTTAAAAAAAGACTGATAAAATGAGAAGAACAGTGGAAAAAAAACATTTAGAGGAGCAACTGCGGAGGTCAAAAATTTACATCAGGTATGGATGCTGTTCAAAAATACCAATCTGGAAGCCCAGGCCAGTTATATTCCATGTATTAAAGGAGGAAAGAAGGCCAAACAACAGCTGACATAGTTAAAAAGTGAGGTGAAGGAAGCTAATGGAGCTAAAAGAAAATCCTTCAGAAAACAGAAAAAGGATCCAACTGAAAATAATAAGAAACATCATAAGGAATGGCAAGTCAAATGCAAAGCGCTGATAAGGAAGGCAAAAAAAGATTGCATTGGAGGCAAAAACAGATAGGAAAACCTTTTTTAGATATATTAGAAGCAAGAACCTGGCAAAAGAATCAGTTGGCCCGCTAGATGACTGAGGTCTAAAAGGGGGCACTCAGGGAAGACAACCATAGCAGAGAGATTAAATGAATTCTTTGCTTCGGTTTTCACCGAGGAAGATTTGGGAGAGATACCAGTTGCCTCATTGGATTATTTGTTACCTTTTATCTAGACGACATCATTAGACCCCTGATGTAAGCTTTTGTTGCCGAAAAAAGGACCGTGTCGTGTCTGCTTAATAAAGTGAAGCTGAGTTGCCCCCATTCTTGAAGGCCTCTTGTGCCTTTTTTGTATATTTGCTTTGGCTTTTGGATTCCCTCTCCTTTAAAATCTCTAAGGCGATGCAGACATTCCTTCAGAATCAGTTCCTCCACGGGAGAAATTGGACAGCATGAGAAAGCTACATTGGAAATGGGAATTGGAGGAGAGGGTAGGTACAAATGGATGGTTGATACTCTAAAAGGAGGGATATATGCACACATACAGTACTTTATTACAATACCTGAGCCATATATCCTTTTTGAGATGGGATGACCAGAACTGCATTCAGTACTCAGTGTACGTACCAGGGACTTATACAGGGCGTAATGGTAATTGTCAGTTTTGTTCTTCATATCTTTTCAGAGAACCCTTGATATTCTATTTGCTTTTTAGGCAGCTTTGACTTACTGGGCTGTAAACTGTTAACTCAGAATATAGCAAATTGTACTTGTACTTGGGATTATTAGTATTAGGTTAGCAATTTCATGTTTGAGCTGTTTCAGGACTCTATGGCATTCATAGAAACATAGAAAAATGACAAGACTGTGGTTTAATAGCAAAGTGGAAGAGGCAGTAAAAGTCAAAAGGGAATCTTTCGGAAAATGGGAAATAGACACTGTGAAGAAAACCAGGGTGAATGCAAGCACTAACAAGTTGGATGCAACAGCTAGTAATGCAGGCCAAGAGAGACCTTGAAAAGAAGATTGCTGTACAAGCAAGTGGGAAAAACCTTTGAAAGTGGATGGGCAGACTGGAAAGGTCATATGGTCTTCATCTGCCTTCATTTTTCTCTGTTTGTGTTTCTTGAATGCCCTCCGGTTCTGGTGATTTGTTGCTCTTGAGTTTGTTAGTTTGATCTCTATATCCTTTAGACACATACAATACAGTGATGTGCTTTAAAGACTCAGACAAAGAAATGTGTTTAGTTTTTGTGGTGTTACCTTATCTTTCCTGAGCACTCTTTTACTCTCTGGTCATCAAGCAGTCCAGCCAACTCTCTCAAGGGGTTTCCCCTCTTGCTTCTACAGCAAGTTTCTTTTCAAGGTCTCTCTTCGCCTGCATTACTAGTTGTTGCATCCAACTTGTTAGTGCCTGTATTCATCCTAGTTTCTTCATTAAGGTCTGTCTTCCATTTTCCAAAAGTCTCCCTTTTTGGCTTTCACTGCCTCTTCCACTTCACTATTAAACCACATTGGCCTTCTTTTGAATGTTTTTGCTCCATGGAATACATTTTATCTGCCTTCTGTGGAATCTGGTAAATAAATGGTTAATGTTAGTCTAGAATACTTAAGGAAAATATTCTACATTCGATGGTAGAAAATGCACAGACTGACTTGTTCTCTCAGCCTTTACCTATTAGCCTCTGGATTGTCCAGGTAACTACAGGCAATAGCTAAGAGATGAGCTGTCTGTAGGAATGTTTGCTTTTTTCCTCATTGGGCATATATTTGTGGTCTTGTCTGTTTTCTGTCTAACCCACCCCCACCCCCTCATGTTTGTATTTGTCACTCCTTGAATGGAATGGATTGATTACCACATCTATGGTAGAGTCTATAAAAATGTATCCATTTTGAATCTTAGGCAGGAGAACCTGCCAGGAGAGAAATGTCCCTGTTGGGTTTCCCCAACCCCCCCCCCCCCCCCCCCCTGTTAACAGGCTATTGTATGCAATTCTAAAATAAATGACTAATTCACATTAACCAGTTATAGATTTTGATTTGGTTATAGAAGGGGAATCGACACTTCCATCCATGCCTCATGCAAATAGTTGACCCTGGCAATAGTTCCTTTTAATTTGTTTTCTAAATCCTCATTTTGTCATAGTCTCCCTGTTCAAAATTAAGTGCTACAGCAGTAGTTCTTTGTTTAGGGTTTTTTTTTTCTTTTAGCATCATGTTCTGGTAATGACAAATTTGATCACATTGTCTCCTCCCTCTCCCCCCCCCCCCCCCCCCTCAACCATGACCTGTGTACCAGTAAGAACTAATATGTAAAGTACTTTTTCCCTCTGATCAGGTCCTGGACCAACTGCTTCATGCAGCAGTCATTTATGGTATCTAGAAACTAATTCCCTGGCATGTCCTGATGAGACATTTGCCAACCAATATTGGGGCAAATCAAATCTTCCATTACTATTGTGTTATCTACTTAGTAAGAGTTCCTAATTTCTATTAGCATTTCACTGTCTATTAGTTTTTTGTTTGTTACATAACATAGTAAATTTTCATCTATATATGGTTTGTTAAAGTTTTTTTTATGTCTTTTTTTTTTTTTTTTCCCTCCCCCCCCCTCCCCTCAGAGGAGGGTCTCTCTGAGACAGAGCATCAGATCGAGTTACAGCCTGTAGATGAATCCACAGAAGAGTTCCGCCAAGTGGTGCGACCGTTCTATGATACGATGGAGGACTTTCAGAACAAGATCAAAATTATAAAGGTATGAATAGCAGATCCTTCACACCATCCTCTACCTCTGCCTGCCCACTAATTCTCAGTGCTGTCCAGTATCCTCCACCTTCTCCTCCTCCCCCCTGAACTGTGTCCCAGCCCTTTCTACTTGTCATTCTCTTCCCATCTTAATCCCATCTGCTCCCTGAACTGACTCCTTTATCCAAACAAGCTTTCTCCCTCCCCTTTCCTTTACCTGATTTTCTTTCCTTTTTTGTCTTTGTAGAACAAGGCCAGTGCCGGGCACACTTCTACGGTCTGTGCCCTGATTGTGGCTGGACAGATTCAGTAGCTGGAGAACAAGGCCAGTGCCAGGCAGACTTCTATGGTCTGTGCCCTGATCATTGCTGGACAGATGGGCCAGTGCTGGGGCACCACTCAGGATTTTGTAGACCTTAATCCCCTTATCCGTCTCTTTTCCAAGCTGAAGAGCCCTAACCTCTTTAGCCTTTCCTCATACAAGAGGAGTTCCATCTCCTTTATCATTTTGGTCGCTCTTTTTCGAACCTTTTCTAATTCCGCTATATCTTTTTTTTTTTTTTTAATACGGTGACCAGAAATGAACGCAGTACTCAAGGTGCAGGCACACCATGGAGCAATACAAAGGCATTATAATATTTTTGGTCTTATTCACCATCCCTTTCCTAATAATTCCTAGCATCCTGTTTGCTCATTTGGCCACCACTGCACACTGAGCAGAAGATTATAGCGTACTATCTGCAACGACACCCAGATCTTTTTCTTGAGCTCTGATTCCCCCCCCAAGGTGGACCCTAGCATCAGGTAACTGTGATTCAGATTATTCTGTCCAGTGTGCATCACTTTGCATTTGTCCACATCTGCTGTTTGGATGCCCAGTCTTCCAATTACTTAAGGTCTTCCTGCAATATTTCACAGTCCACACGTGTAAGTATGTTAAATAGTACTGGTCCCAGTACAGATCCCTTCGGCACTCCACTATTCACTCTCCTCCATTGAGAGAAATGACCATTTAACCCTACCCTCAGTTTTCTGTCCAGTAGCCAATTCCTAATCCACACTAGAACCTTGGTAAATTTCACCAAGATCAGTATTGCTTATTTAATATGAAGTTAGTTTGAAGCTTTCACTGCGAGTACAAGCTTTCCAAGTGAATATTCTGTATCTCAAAAAGTTTTTTTCGGTCATTTTTGTTATAGAATTGAAAATTAGGTGGAGTTTTTTTTATGACTAATGATTGGGGAGAACCACCCACAGATATGAAGGTTTGCCTTACAAGTGGATGTGAATCTCATGGTTTCTGAAGTCGTTTTTTTTTTTTTTTTTTTCCTCCCCTTTTCTTTTTCTCCACAGTTTGGATAAATTGCTGATATTGCTTCACATGACCCTTCTGGAGATAACAGAATAAAATGGTGGAGATTTGTTTGTGGATTGTGATTATTTACTCCATGGAATATTTGAGTGTGGGGTAATTGAAATCACCCATTTATTATAGCGTTGCCCAATTTGCCAGCTTTCCTAATCTCCGTAAACATTTCTTCATCTGTTCGTTCTGTCCCAGCGGATGGTAGTACAGCCCTACAAGAATACTCCTTTCCTTCACACATGGAATTTCTATCCAAAATGATTCCACGCTGCTATCTGTGTCATGTGGAATGTTTATTTTATTCGACTCAATTCCCTCTTTAACATATAGTGCAACTCCCCCCCCCCCCCTCCAATTTGATCCTCTCTATCATTGCAATACAATTTGTACCCTGTTGACACAGTGTCCCATTGATTGTCCTCTTTTCACCATGTCTCTGAGATGCCTATTATATCTACCTCATCATTTAGTGCTATATATTCTAACTCTCTCATCTTATTTTTTAAGCTTCTAGCATTTGTATACAGGCACTTCAAATTGTGTTTTTTCCTTTGATGTACAAGCTGCTTAGAAGTTGAAGGGGATAATGTACGTCCTTATCCTGCTCTCTCATTAAGCGCACGTGGCTTACTTTAAGCATTGTTGAACCCTCTGTACTGGGATTCCCTAAATGTCCTGCTTCAATAGTATCCTTCAAGGATACTCCACACTGAACCATGCACTCCTGGGCGACTGTCTGCTCCCCAGGCCCCCATTCTAGTTTAAAAGCTGCTCTATCTCCTTTTTAAAAGTTAGTGCAAATTTTAAAATTTTCTAGTTAATTCATTAATCTGACGTTAGAAAATCAGTCTAGATGTTTTCTTCAAATATTGTTTTAATGTACAATCATCTCTGTTTTACTGTTTTGCAAGTGATCCTTGTAAAATGAAAAAATTATAAATAAATGATTTAAAAAATTTAAAAAAAAAAAAAAAAAAAAAGAAAATCAGTCTAGAATCCAACATGATCCCCAAAACTTTAGACTTTGTTTTTTTCTATTTTTAATTACTCACCCATGGGTAATTTAGGTTCTTTAGATAGTACTTCTGAGAAGTTCTCAAAATAAACTAATTTTGTTTTTTGTTTAACTTAGGAAAGTTAGCAATGTCCATTTATCTACTAAATTAATGTGTTTGAATTTTCTCCAGAAATAAAAGGAAAATATCATCTGCGTAAGAGAAACAAAGATGCCCGACCTTGTCAGAAATGTCCCCAGTGAGTTCAAATAAACATTAATCAACAAAGGTGCAATTGGGGATCCCTGTGGAACAAGAGGAGGATACTACCCCATTCTTCCTCATGCAATATTAACTATTTTTCAGGAAACCCTCAAACCAGTTAAGAACATTTCCCATTAACCCCATCTCACTAAGTCTCACGCACCAACTAATGGACTGTCTCCAACTTCACTCCATTTTACATAGCTCACAATCCGGTTTTAGACCTCACAGTACTGAAACTTAGTTTTGGTACTAAAATATTAATACTCCAATTTTCATATGTCCAGTGCCTTTGACACGGTTGATCATAATATCCTTCTAAACATCCTTGACCATAATGGAATCTGTGGAGCTGTGTTAAAATGGTTCTCAGGCTTAGATCATATCAAGTGAAACAATCTGGTACAATTTAATCTGCATGGTCCCCTGTTTGTGGAGTGCCCCAGGGCTCTCCATTGTCCCCCATCCTATTTAACATCATGTTGATTCCATTAGGCAATTTACTGGAGAAAAATGGTCACCCAACATTCATTTATGCAGTTGTTGCCATCCATATTCCTTTCACTAAAGAATTTAAATGAAATTACTCATATCATCAGATTAGGTATCTCTCTAATGGAATCTTGGGCATCCAATTTCAAATTAAAATTCAACACCAATAAAACTAAATTCTTAATAGTTACTAATCCTCATGATACTATAAATCTTAAATCATTTACCATCACATATCCCTGTGACTCAACTATGAAAATTGTAGGAGTCACAATTGACTAATTCCTCACTCTAGATAACCAAAGTGGTCTTGTGACTTCAATTAATTATGGAAATTGAAGAGACTAAGACCATTCTTCACAAATCAGTCTTTCGTACCCTAGTTCGATCCCTAGTCCTAATATAATTTGATTACTGCAACTCTATTTATGCAGGACTTAAAGGGAATTTCCAAAGAACTAAAAACCGCTTAAAACACTGCTGCATGTCTCATATTCAGACTACCATGCTTCACCAAGGCACCACCCCTTCTGTACGATTTGCATTGGCTGTCAGTAAAAGATAGATTATCATTCAAGCTATAATTTTGTATGGTTCAGCCCCCAGTATACATGAACAACCTCACTGAATTACCCTCACATAATGCCTCTAAATCATCTAGAGCAGGGGTAGGCAACTCCGGTCCTCGAGAGCCGCGAGCAGGTCAGGTTTTCAGGATATCAGGGGAAGAGGGGTTGGTGGTTGGGAGGTGTGGATAGTGGAGGGCAGACTTATACGGTCTGTGCCAGAGGCGGTGATGGGAGACGGGACTGGTGGTTGGGAGGCGGGGAATACTGCTGGGCAGACTTATACGGTCTGTGCCCTGAAAAAGACAGGTACAAATCAAGGTAAGGTATACACATATGAGTTTATCTTGGGCAGACTGGATGGACCGTGTAGGTCTTCTTCTGTCGTCATCTACTATGTTACTATATCCACAATGAATATGCATGAGATAGATTTGCATACCATGGAGGCAGTGCTTGCAAATCTATCTCCTGCATATTCGTTGTGGATATCCTGAAAACCTGACCTGCCTGCTGCTCTCGAGGACCGGAGTTGCCTACCCCTTATCTAGAGAATATGTTATTCTACATTTCCTGAATTGTAAGAAAGTAACCTATAAAACAATCTATACTGCTATCTTTTCATATCAAGGCACTGCAATTTGGAACTCCTTACCTAAAACCATCAAATGCACCGATGATTGATTATTTGTTATTACTATTACTACTACTATTTAGCATTTTTATAGCACTACAAGGCGTACGCAGCGCTGCACAAACATAGAAGAAAGACAGTCCCTGCTCAAAGAGCTTACAATCTAATAGACAAAAATAAAGTAAGCAAATCAAATCAATTAATGTGTACAGGAAGGAGGAGAGGAGGGTAGGTGGAGGCGAGTGGTTACGAGTCAAAAGCAATGTTAAAGAGGTGGGCTTTCAGTCTAGATTTAAAGGTGGCCAAGGATGGGGCAAGATGTAGGGGCTCAGGAAGTTTATTCCAGGCGTAGGGTGCAGCGAGACAGAAGGCGCGAAGTCTGGAGTTGGCAGTAGTGGAGAAGGGAACAGATAAGGATTTATCCATAGAGCGGAGTGCACGGGAAGGGGTGTAGGGAAAGACGAGTGTGGAGAGATACTGGGGAGCAGCAGAGTGAGTACATTTATAGGTTAGTAGAAGAAGTTTGAACAGGATGCGAAAACGGATAGGGAGCCAGTGAAGCGACTTGAGGAGAGGGGTAGTATGAGTAAAGTGACCCTGGCGGAAGACGAGACAGGCAGCAGAGTTTTGAACCGATTGGAGAGGGGAGAGGTGACTAAGTGGGAGACCAGCAAGAAGCAGATTGCAGTAGTCTAAACGAGAGGTGACAAGGGTGTGGATGAGGGTTTTGGTAGAGTGCTCGGAAAGAAAGGGGCGGATTTTACGGATGTTGTAAAGAAAGAAACGACAGGTCTTGGCGATCTGCTGGATATGAGCAGAGAAGGAGAGAGAAGAGTCAAAGATGACCCCAAGGTTTTGAGCTGAGGAGACAGGGAGAATGAGAGAGCCATCAACGGAAATAGAAAACGGGGGGAGTGGTGAGGTGGGTTTGGGGGGAAAAATGAGAAGCTCGGTTTTGGTCATGTTTAATTTCAGGTGGCATTGAGACATCCAGACAGCAATGTCAGACAGGCACGCTGAAACTTTGGTTTGGATGCAAGGTGAGATATCAGAGGTAGAAAGGTAGATTTGGGAGTCATCAGCATAGAGATGGTAGGAAAAGCCATGGGATGAGATTAATGAACCAAGGGAAGATGTGTAGATAGAAAAGAGGAGGGGACCAAGAACAGAACCCTGAGGCACGCCGACAGGCAGAGGGATAGAAGTAGAAGAGGATCCACCAGAGTGAACACTGAAGGTGCGGAGGGAGAGGTAGGAAGAGAACCAGGAAAGGACAGAGCCCTGGAATCCAAGTTATTCTGAAGTCTACTGAAAACTCACTTCAGTCTAGCCTTTAAGGAAATAAGCACTCTTCTCAAACTCATGGCATTAATTTTTACCTCGTCCCACATCCCACTACTCCTGTCTATCCCAGCTAATTCTAGCCCTTACCTTTTTTCCTCCGTATTTCAACTAGCTTAAATTACGTGGAGGGGCATAATCGAAAGACGTCCCGGCGAAGGGGCGGGGAAACCCGTATTATCGAAACAAAAGATGGGGCATCCATCTTTTGTTTCGATAATACGGTCGGGGACGCCGAAATCTTGACATTTAGGTCGTCCCTAGAGATGGTCGTCCTTAGACTTGGTCGTTTCTGATTTTTGGCAATAATAGAAACTAAGAACGCCCATCTCGGAAACGACCAAATGCAAGCCCTTTGGTCGTGGGAGGAGCCAGCATTCGTAGTGCACTGGTCCCCCTGACATGCCAGGACACCAACCGGGCACCCTAGGGGGCACTGCAGTGGACTTCAGAAGTTGCTCCCAGGTACATAGCTCCCTTACCTTGTGTGCTGAGCCCCCAAAACCCACTACCATAGCCCTTACAGGTGAAGGGGGCACCTACATGTGGGTACAGTGGGTTTTTGGTGGGTTTTGGAGGACTCACATTTACCACCACAAGTGTAACAGGTGGAGGGGGGGGAGTAGGCCTGGGTCCGTCTGCCTGAAGTGCACTGCACCCACTAAAACCGCTCCAGGGACCTGCATACTGCTATGATGGACCCAAGTATGACATTTGAGACTGGCACAAAATATTTTTAAACTATTTTTTTGAGGGTGGGAGGGGGTTAGTGACCACTAGGGGGGAATAAGGGGAGGTCATCCCCGATTCACTCCGGTGGTCATTTGGTCAGTTTGGGCACCTTTTCGTGGCTTGGTTGTAACAAAAAAAGGACCAAGTAAAGTCGTCCAAGTGCTCGTCAAGGATGCCCTTTTTTTTCGATTATGGGTCGAGGACGCCCATGTGTTAGAGACGCCCAAGTCCCGCCTTTGCTACACCTCCGTCACGCCCCTGGGAACTTTGGTCGTCCTCGTGATGGAAAGCAGTCAGGGACGCCCAAAATCGGCTTTTGATTATGCCGATTTGGGAGACCCTGGGAGAAGGACGGCCATCTTCCGATATTACTTCTGTTAATATAGTTTGAAGATGTTCATGCTTTTCTAATTGTTATGTAAGCCACATTGAACCTGAGTTCTACTCGGGCTAATGCGGGATATAAATGTCATAAATAAATAAAAAGATGATCAACTGCGTCAAAAGCTGCCGAGATATCAAACTATAGAAGGATAATTTGTTTCCCTTTACTAAAGTGTTTCCTTATTTCAGTTATCAGAACAAGTAAAAAAAAGTCTGTGCTGTGCATTGCCTAAAACTATGTTGCGATGAGTGCAGATGTGTAGAAGAAAAAAGGTATTTGGAAAATTGTATATTGACTACAAACTCCATTAATTACAGATTCCATTAATTTGGCAATTCATGGAATACTTGAAACCAGTCTGTAATTTTCTACAGTAGTAAGATCTCCAATGTTCTTTGGAATTGGAGTTAACACATTATTAGCAATGTTTGCAGGATAATGTCCTTTTGACAATGTTACATTGATAAATCCTAGTAAGCCAATTCAAAATGTTCAAAGGAACGTGTTTTAGTAAATAGGAGGGGCATGTAGCCATGATTAGGGCGCATACCTTAGAAGTTCGCCCAGCACTGGTTTTACTCTCCAATTACTGGTGTTGCCCCCAATCTCCGCTTAGATTCCGTAGATCCATTCCTTCTAAACAGGATTCCTTTGTGTTTATCCTACACATCTTTGAATTCCATTACCGTTTTCATCTCCACCACCTCCTCTAGGATAAACAGCACAACATCTGTTTTACTGTTCTGGGATCTTGCCAAGTACTTGTGACTTGGATTGGCCACTGTTGGAAACGATACTGAGCTTGATGGACCTTCGGTCTGTCCCAATATGGCAATGCTTACATCCCTTTTCACTCTTCTGAACCACATCAACATGTCCTTCATTCAGTGCAACACGTGTTGGGCTTTAGTTCTAAGGCAAATAATCTGGAACCTTAGAGCTTGCCCCATCTGTCTTCAGATATCTACTTTGAAAGATGAAATCAACAACCTCAAGAAGGAAATCAATTAAGGAAGCGTCCAGAATTTCTCGATTCCCAGCCAGTTGACCACCAGCACTGCCACAGAGATTAAAGCAATAGAGGAATAGATGGGTCATGCTACGCTGTGGTAGATTATGACCTGTGACACAGAGGTCACCCTCCCAACCATTGGAGCGTTATAATGCTGAAAAAAGAAGTACTGATGTGAAACCAGAGGCAAAGAATGGAATATAATCTAAGAGACATCCCCAAAATAATGAAAGATCTGTGCAAAGCAGAAAATTCTTATAGCTAGGGGACTCCATTATCGGAGGCATTAAATTAGGAACACAGTTCAAAGGACCCAACCTAATGAAGTGCCTTCCAGGATCCTTCTCTACCAGAAGTAAAAACCAAATAGTGAACGATCCGAGAAGAGAGTAAGGATTCTAACACTGATGATGTAAGCCTCCTGGGTACAATAGCAAGTTTGGAGCACAGAGAGCATCCAGAAGCTTGGGGAGGGACTGAAGTCTTTGGTTTGGACTGCGGCTTTTTCTGAAGTTATTCCTACATGTGGAAAGGGTGAAGAAAGACTACGTAAAACGGAGAAATTCAATAAGTGGCTCAAAGTTTGGCGTAAAGAAGAAGGTTTCAGATACATAGGAGGATGGGGGGTAGTACATGGCAAAATCATGAGCTGCACTGTAATGATGGGCTACATTTTTTTCTGTGACAGGAAAAAGGATCCTTGGGAAGAAATTTAAGTAGAACGGTTCAAGATCTGGAAGCACTGATATTTAAGGAAAACTTGGATATTGTTGCTATTACAGAGACATGGTTCAATGATTCCCATGAATAGGATGCGACCATACCGGGCTATAATCTTTTTAGAAAGGGCAGGGAGGGCCGAAGATGTGGAAGAGTGGCATTGTATGTGAAAAACAATATTGGAGCTGCTGAAAAAACAGAAGCGAGCAGTGGCAGTCCATTTATTTGGCTGGCGGGGCTCGGTATCCCTGCAAGCAAAAGTAAAGGAGTTCAGAGATGCCAAGGGAGGTCTTTCTCAAAGCTGGAGATTTACCACCACTGTGCTGCAGAACCTGGGATACCTGGGGAAAAGAAGAAGCTATATGGATCATCGGATCATCCTGGAGAGAAGATGGAACCTGTATCCACACTGTCCGGACACCGGAGACATAATTAAACTTTGACAAGCGAAACTTTAGCAGCACGAGTGACATGCAATTATATGGATATGAAGGACTATAAAGTTGCTCGTAGCTTCAAGTAATATCAAGATAAGTTATTTATTTGCATTCTAATCAAGTCTATTGCAACAGCATTACTGCTCTTTTGAATTTTAGAACTTTAATGGTAGTGCACTAAAAAAAACAACAAAATATGATGTAAACACAATGTTGCACATGGACATTTATATTTAAAACTTAGTATTAGTAAACTCACTACAAGCAAATATTGTGCACTGCTGGAGGTTGGGGGCAGTCAATGATTATACTGAGTCACAACTGCAGAGGCTTAATATAAGCATGTTACAGTGTGCCTGCGTGACAGTATGAGACGTCCCCTTATAAATAATAGATTGCTGTTGTAGTAACTTTGCTCTTCCCGTATAGAGTTGTGTATACTGGAATTAAGCAGTGGATTTTCCCAAGTCCATCCTAATATTGATTTATGGACTTTTTTCTTAAAGTATCCAAACCTGTTTTTAAACCCAGCTAATCTAGTTGCTTTTACCACATTCTGTGGCAACAAATTCCAGAGTATAATTACTTGTTGAGTGAAGAAATATTTTCTCTGATTTGTTTTAAATTTGCTATTTAGTAGCTTCATTGTGTGCCCCCCTAGTCCTAGTATTATTGGAAAGAGTAAACAAGCGATTTACCTCTACCTGTTCCACTCCGCTTAGTATTTTATAAACCTCTATCATATCTCTCCTCAGGCGTCTTGTCTCCATGCTGAAGAGCCGCAGCTGCTTTAGCCTTTCCTCATAGGGAAGTCTTCCCATCCCCTTTATAATTTTTGTTGCCCTTCTCTGTACCTTTTCTAATTCCACTATATCTCTTTTTGAGATGTGGTGACCAGAATTGTACACAGTATTTGAGGTGTGCAATTCGGGTCACCATGGAGCGATACAAAGGCATTATAACATTCTCATTTTTGTTCTCCATTCCTTTCCTAATTATTCCTAACATTCTATTTGCTTTCTTAGCTGCTGCTGCACATCGAGCAGAGGGTTTCAATGTATCATCAACAATGACACCTGGATCCTTTTCCTGGGTGGTGACTACTAATGTTGAACCTTGCATCACGTAACTACGGTTTGGGTTCTTCTTTCCCACATGCATCACTTTGCACTTGCTCACATTAAACGTCATCTGCCATTTGGATTCCCAGTCTCCCAATCTCGTAAGGTCCTCTTACAATTTTTCACAATCCTCTTGTGATTTAACAATTTTGAATAACTTTGTGTCATCAGTAAATGTAATTACATTGCTAGTTATTCCCACTCTAGATCTTTTATAAATTTTAAAAAGCAGTGGTCCCAGCACAGACCCCTGGGGAACCCAGCTATCTACTCCTCTCCATTGAGAATACTGACCATTTAACCTTACTCTCTCTTTACTATCTTTTTATTTATTTATTCATTAGGTTTTATTTACTACCTTTTTGAAGGAATTCACTTAAGGTGGTGTACAGGAAGAACAACTCAAGCATAAGCAATAGACAATTACAGCAATAAAAATATTCAAATAACAGTACAAAGTATGTACAGTATACTACTTATGATGCCAACACAATACATAATAAAACATTTTAATAGACAGTGTAGGGTATAAGCAAAGATGGAACATATAGATAGGTAAGAGGAATTAGAAAAGAAGGGGACTCATTTTAAAGAAAGTTCTGTATGTGTTCAGAGAGGTGATTAAATATTATCTCAGCTAGGGTAGGAGTGGATAAACATGTCCTGCTGCAGTATGTGCAGCCCGTGTCACTCTATGTGTGTGTGTGCATGAGACCAACAAGTAGTTAGTTCTTCTATTAAAGGCATCGTTTTAAATCCACAATAGGACATTACCTCCTATCCTATGTCTTTCTGATTTCCTCAGGCGTCTTTCATGAGGTATTTTGTCAAATGCCTTTTGAAAATTCAGGTACACTATATTCACCGACTCACCTTTTTTTCACATGTGGATTTAGCCAAGGGATATCATGCCTCGCCAATTTACTACATTTTTTTTAAGGGGTGAATAAATATGTGGATAAAAGTGAGCCAGATGATATTCAGTAGACATTTGACAAAGTACCTTGCAAAAGACTCCAGAGGAAATTAGAAAGTCATGGGATAGGAGCAGTGCTATGCTGGGGGGGGGGGGGGGGGGGGGGGGGGTGGACCAGGGCGACAATGCATTCCTCTCTCCCCTTCCCCCCTGTGCAGCCACACTAGCAACTTTTCTGGTAGGGATGCCGAGCCCCACCAGCCAAATAAATGGACTACCGACACTCCGTGCTGCTTGTGTCTGGCTCTGAGCAGCATTCCAAGAATTCTCATACAGACTTGCATGAGAAATCTTGGCATGCTTCTCAGAGCCAGAAACGAGCAGTGGCAGTCCATTTATTTGGCTGGCGGGGCTCGGTATCCCTGCAAGCAAAAGTAAAGGAGTTCAGAGATGCCAAGGGAGGTCCTTCTCAAAGCTGGAGATTTACCACCACTGTGCTGCAGATGGAAAGCCAACGAGTGAGGCTTTTCTCGTGGGCTTCAGGCAGCCATGTGGCAGACGCACATTCTAAAAACTGACATATTCTAATAAATAAATAGAAAACAAAACTCTTTTTTTCTATCTTTATGCAGTCATTTTATTTTGCTTATTATAGTGGTCCCAGTCTCTGGTTTCTGCTTTCCTTTTTCTCCTCTTAACTGTTTTGCCAGTCTCCTTGTCCATTTGTCACTTCCTTTCTGTTCATGTCCACCATCCATCTTCTCTCTGCTTCCCTATCTAACTGACCCAGCTTCATCCCTGTCTTCCCGCCATGTTGAGCATCTTCCATCTCTGTGTCCCTATTCTTGCCCTGTTCAACATCTCTGTTGTGACCCTATGCCCTCCGCCACATAGCAGCTTCTCTCTTTCTTCCCTCCACCTTCCCCCTCCCACCCAGGGGTCCAGGAAGTGTTCCTCTCTCTTCTCTCGCTCCTGCTCTGTCTCCCCTTTCCAGGGCCAGCATCTCTCCCTCTTCCTTTTTTCCCTGCAGGTCCTGGCACCTCTCTCCTTTCTTGTCCTTCCAAGTCCCGCCCCCCCCCCCCCCAGTGCAGCATCTCTTGCCCTCTCTGTTTCTCATTTGAATCTCTGTTCCCTACCTAACCTCCCTGTCCAGCACCTCTCTTCTTCTTGGCTTCCCCCACCTCTCAACCTCCCTGCCCTTCCTGATGCAGCAACTCTGTCCCTCCTTGCCTCCCCCCCCCCCTTACAGCATCTCTGTCTCTGTAATGACGTTTAATGTGAGCAAGTGCAAAGTGATGCATGTGGGAAAGAGGAACCCAAACTATAGCTACATAATGCAAGGTTCCACATTAGGAGTCACAGACCAGGCAGCAAAGAAAGCAAATAGAATGTTAGGTATTATTAGGAAAGGAATGGAAAACAAAAATGAGGATGTTACAATGCCTTTATATCACTCCATGGTGTGACCACACCTCGAATACTGTGTGCGATTCTGGTCACCGCATCTCAAAAACGATACAGCAGAATTAGAAAAGGTACAGAGAAGGGTGACAAAAATGATAAAGGGGATGGGACGACTTCCGTATCAGGAAAGGCTAAAGGGCCTAGGAGAAAAGACAGCTGCGGGCAGATATGACAGAGGTTTATAAAATGAGTGGCGTGGAATGGGTAGCCTTGAATCGCTTGTTTACTGTTTCCAAAAATACTAGGATTAGGGTGCATGCAATGAAATGTTTCTTCACTCAACATGCAATTAAACTCTGGAATTTGTTGTCGGAGAATGTGGTAAAAGCAGTTAGCTTAGCGGGGTTTTAAAAAGGCTTGGATAGCTCCCTAATAGAAAAGTCCATAAGCCATTATTAAAATGGACTTGGGGAAAATCCACTGCGTATTTCTAGGATAAGCAGCATAAAATGTATTGTACTGTTTTGGGATCTTACCAGGTACTTGTAACCTGGATTGTCCACTGTTGGAAACAGGATGATGGGCTTGATGGACCTTCGGTCTGTCCCCGTATGGCAATACTTATGTATTTAACCAAGCTGTGTTGCAAACCTAAATCTGTCTACTGAGGTTTTCTGTGACTATCAGCTCTGTATTCCATAATGGAACCGGCTAAGCTGTGCTGCAAAACTAAAGTTAAAATTCTATGCTGGGATTTCCTGTGACTATCAGTTCTGCTCTACACTGATGCTATGGTAAACTTTAGAATAGCCCCTTAACTACTAGCCTATGAAACTGTAATAGAGTCTTTAAATTCCTTAAACTACCTTTTGCTAAATAAGTAGGGTAACCTATAAAGACCCTGAGATAATCTATTTAACTCTAAATCTATCTTTCCTAAGTTTTAAAAGCTTACCAGCAAACAGCTTACCAGTGAAGATTTGTCCTGCTCTGGAAGTCCTCACTTCTCGACTTTCTGTGGAAATCCTCACTTCTGAAATGATGTTGATTTAAATGATTTGTATTTAATTTCCCACTTGATTATCCCTCCTCGTTTTAATGACTGTCAAGGTTTTGTCTTTCCTTGTTGCAGGTGGAACGACTGTCTAACCCCCTCCTCTACAAGCAGTACCGTCTGAAGAAGCAGTCTATGGTACAAGCAGGCTGTCAGCAGCCCGTGGAGCGCCGACTGTATCATGGCACCACAGAAGCCAGCAGCCGTGAAATCTGTCACTATGGCTTCAACCGAAGTTTCTGTGGCAAGAATGGTGAGCTAGGAAACCTGAACTATGTGTCTTTCTCCTCTGATCCCCTCTATGAGATGTGGAATAAACAAAGAGTGACCTTTATTTGCTAAAAGTGGAGAAGAGCAGCAGAAAGTTAAGTCTTGCCAACTATTTGCAATGTCATATTTACCTAATTCATATATAGCAATGAGGTTAATAAGGAAATGCTACATGTCCTGTTGGTAATAGACATTTATGTAGTTCCAGTTTGTTAATTAGAGCAGCAAGATGAAGTTAAGTAAATTTGGCTGCCAGTCTCATTATTGCTTAGATTCTCATGTTCCCATGGCCCTGCCCTACATGCCAGAGCATTGTATATACAGGTTGTCCTGGTACCAGCACATGATCTTGGCTAATGCTCTCTGTTTTAATGATTCTTCTCCAGCGACTCTGTATGGACAAGGCGCCTATTTTGCAGCTAAATCGGTGATGTCAGTGCAAGATTTTTATTCTCCACGAACCCCAGAAGGAAACAAGTATGTCTTTGTAGTGAAAGCCTTGACCGGAGATTTCACTGCTGGAAGCCCAGACATGAAAGCCCCGCCCCTGAAAGAGAACATGTATCCATTCCGCTATGACAGTGTTGTGGACAACACCATAAATCCAACTATTTTTGTTATATTTAATGATACACAGGCCTATCCAGAGTATCTTATCACCTGCCAGAGGATCTAATACTCAAGATGTATCCCAAGTATCTTATCACCTACCGGAAGAATAAATAACTAGATGTATCCTGAGTGCCTTATTGCCTGCCAGAGGATCTAATACCTAGACATATCCTGAGTATATTGCTCCCTGAACATATGGGCTGTGACAGAAACCTATAAATCATAAACCCATTTCTTATTACAATATGGACACATTATTTAAAGAGCCATTGAATGTGCAAAGAAATGTTCAAATAAAACATGTTGAAATAAATGTATCAAAAAATAGTGGTGGTATCCCAACAAATAAATGTGTGTGTTATGGTGAGCAAATGTATTATTTTGTTATTGGTAATGATTGTCTTTCTTGTACTTAGAAGCCAGATGTACGGAGTCACATCCTGTCCTCATCTGTAAGTTCTAGTCATCTGAAGGCTCATGTGTCGCTTCCTTAAAATAAGTCAGTTATGGGTTGCACTACTTTCCCTTAATGCAAGCAGAATTACTAAAATGCTGACTTGTGTTCAACCAATTTTTATTAATGGCCTTTTTGGGGCTCCCAGTAACAGACCTGTGAAGCCTCAGGCAATGAGCAGGAAATTTCCCCCAAATGTGGGAGGCTTAGCTACAGGAACTTCAAATCACATGGCAAACATTTTCTGTTGTGAGGTTAGAAGTTGTGCACATTTGCTATGCAGTGCTGATGCATAAACCAGCCTGGGATGTGTGGTCAGAATATTCCACTTAAAAATTGCACCCCCTTGGCAGTTCTGCAGTAACACTGTATACAAAGGGCAGTTTTCAAAGCATTTCTGCTCCTTAATATAAACACACAGTTCACTGCACAGCTCTATGTTGCTGCTGTAAATGTAGTTGTTTCTGAGGTGGCATCACTTGGCATAAATACATAAGCGTTGCCCTATTGGGTCAGAGCAGAGGTCCATGAAGCCCAATATCTTGTTTCTAACAGTTGCCAATCCAAGTCACAGGTCCCTAGCAGGATCCCAAAAGAGTAAAATAGATTTCAGGCTCCTTGTCCTAGGTATAAGCAGTGGATTTTCTCCAGTCCACATTAATAATGGTTTATAGACTTTGTTTTTAGGAGGGGGAAAAGGAGGAGTTGTGTGAAGAGCCCAGCTGTCTGTGTCTTACATGCCTGGTAACCCCCACACTCCCGAAATCATGGACTGTCTAGGAAGGAGAAGGACATATGTGACTAAATGTGCTCAGAAAGTATCTGCTGCACATTTTATGAGTCACCACTGATGTCTCTCTATTGGGATTTATTAACTGCCTTTATAAAGAGATTCACTGAAGGCGGTGTACAGCAGGTACTGTTTAACTAAGAACTTACAATTTTGTTAGCAGCATAATCGTAGTAAAAATGACCATATATAAACATAAATACAATAAATGAGGTAAACTTGAAAACTGCAAATTCAGTTCTAATAATGGGACTGTCATGAAACAGTATCAGAAATATGCACATTTAATAGCACTGAAATTCAAATAACATAGATATGATACAATGTCTGCATAACACTAATGGAACATCTAATAAGTACACATTAGAATGTTCAGATAACAGCTATAATAGAACTAGTAAAAAAAGGCCCGTTTCTGACACAAATGAAACGGGCGCTAGCAAGGTTTTCCTTGGAGTGTGTATGTTTGGGAGAGTGTATGTGAGAGTGACTGTTTGAGAGTCAGAGTGAAAGTGTGAGTGTGTGAGAGAGAGAGTGAGTCTGGGTGTGAGTGTGTGTGTGAGAATGAGAGTGTGTGCAAGTGTGTATGTGAGACACAGTGTGAGAGAGAGTGTGTGTGTGTGGGCAAGAGAGAGAGTGTGTGTGAGACACAGATTCTCTGTGAGAGTGAGTGTATGAGACCAAGCGAGTGTGTGAGTGACTGTGTGGCACATAGAGAGTGAATGTGATACTGTGTGAGACAGAGTGTGTGAGAGTGAGAGTCAGAAAGACATTGTATATGAGAGAGAGAGTGTGAGCCGTGCCCTCCCAATCCATGGCCATCTGTCCCCTGCCCCCTCCATTCATCCCTATCCAGCAATTCCCTTCTCCCTGAGTCCTGCCCTTCCAATCCATGCCCATCCATGCTCCTCTGTCACCTGGCCCCTCCATTTTTCCCTATCCAGCATTTCCCCTCTCTGCCTGAGGCCTGCTCTGCAATCCATATCCATCCATGCCCATCTGTCCCCTCCATTCATCCCTATCCAGCACTTCCCCTCCCTGAGTCCTGCCCTTCCAATCCATGCCCATCCATGCTCATCTGTCACCTGGCCCCTCCATTTTTCCCTATCCAGCAATTGCCCTCTCTCCCTGAGGCCTGCCCTGCAATCCATATCCATCCATGCCCATCTGTCCCCTCTATTCATCCCTATCCAGCAATTTCCCTCTCCCTGAGTCCTGCCCTCCCAATCCATGCCCATCCATGCTCCTCTGTCCCCTGCCCCCTCCATTCATCCATTTCCAGTAATTCCCCTCTCTCCCTGTGCCCTGCCCTCCCAATCCATGCCCATCCATGCCCCTCTGTCCCCTGCCGCCTCCATTCATCCTTTTCCAGCAAGTCCCCTCTCGCCCTTCCATGACCCCCCCCTCGCATCCATGCTCCTCTATTTCCCATGTCCCAGCCTGGCCCGCCCTCTTCTCCCCCCCCCTTTGCATCCATGCCCCCCCCCCTTCGCATCCATGCATCCCTTTTTTTTTTTATTATTCTTTTTAACTTTACCTCCGTGGCGGTTCGTGCAGCGAAGCGTCAGGGAAGGAGGCGGCGCTCCCGACGTCTAGCTTTCCCTTCGCTGTGTTCCGCGGAACACAGCGAAGGGCAGGCTAGACGTCGGGAGCGCCGCCTCCTTCCCTGACGATTCGCTTCCGGATTTGTTTGGTTTGAGGCGAGGGGCGGGGCTCGCTGCTTTGAAGGCTTCACACCACGAATCCACGAACCCTTCAGCCTGGGAGTGACGTCAGATGGCTTCAGGGCTTCACGGCTTCACAGAACGTTGTCCTCAGAACGTTGAGGGTGCGTTTTTATTATATTAGATGTCAGCATAATACCAGTGAAACACTTAAGCACCCATTAGAACATTCAAATAGCATAGTGCGTTTGTATATTTAAATAACAGCTGTAATACAATGTATGAAACATCTAATAACCAAGGCAAAAGAACATTCAAGTAACAGAGATATAATACCAATGAAACACCTAATAAGCACACGTCAGAACATTCAAATAATATAGATATAATGTTGGCATAGGTGATCACATTTGCGGATGACACAAAACTATTCAAAGTTGTCAAGTGCAGGAAGACCTTAGGAAACTGGAAGACGGGCATCCAAATGGCAGATGAAATGTAATGTAGACAAAAATGCAAAGTGATACACATTGGGAAGAATAATTCGAATCATAGTTATCTAATGGTAGGGTCCACTTTAGGAGTCAGTACTCAAAGAAAACCAAGGTGTCATTGTAGACAATATGCTGAAGTCTTCTCCCAGTGTGCGGTGGCCAAAAAAGCAAACAGGATGTTAGGGATTATTAGGAGAGGGATGCAAAATAAGACTAAAAATATTATAATGCCTCTGTATCGCTCCATGGTGTGACCTCACCTGGAGTATTGTTTTCAGTTCTGGTTGCTGTATCTCAAAAAAGATGTAGTGGAATTAGAGTTCAAAGAAGAGCAACCAACATGATAGAGGTGATGGCTTTCGTATGAGGAAAGGCTAAAGAGGTTAGGGCTTTTCAGCTTGGAAAAGAGATGGCTGAGGGGAGGATATGATTGAGGTCTACAAAATCCTGAGTGGAGTGGAATGGGTGGAGGTGAAACGATTTTTCTCTCATTCAAAAAGTACAAAGACCAGGGGGCACTCAAGGAAATTGTATGGAAATACTTTAAAAACAAATAGAAGGAAATAGGCTCTCTAGAGGAGGGAGAGTAGATGGCATGGATGGGCAGACTGAATAGGCCATATGATTTTTATTTGCCTTTATTTTTCTTATGATTTCAGGACACCCACAATGAATATGCATGAGATAAATATGAATGTACTGCTTTCACTGTATGCAAATCTATCTCAAGCATATTCATTGTGGATATCCTAAACAATCTGACTGGCTTGGTCTGTCCCAAGGATTGGGCTGAGAACCTCTGGTCTAGATAGACAGCATGGTCCATGTGTAAGATTTGTGCAGGTTGATTCTCACAGCAAACATGGAGGTGATGAGACCAAGTACGAGATTGAGAAGCAGCTGTGAATGAGAAATTCATTGAAGTAATGCTTCTGGAGGCATCATGAATCTCTAGGAGAGGGGAAAATGTAACTGTACTGAGAGCGGACAACTTGCCACAAATCACCAGAGCTTGCAGAACAATGCCTTGACTCCACCTTTCCTTGAATTAAAGAACCAGTATGCAGCTGTGGAAGTGGAGGATGCGAAAACATCCCAGGAATAGGAGGAACGGAAGATCAAAACCCCAAAGATGCTGGATCAGTAACCACGAGGAAGCAAAGGTTAATTCTTAGGTCTTCACCGAGGAAGATGTGGGAGAGATACTAGTGCCAGAAATTGTATTCAATGCTGATGAGTCAGAGAAACTAAAACAAATCTCTGTAAATATGGAAGATGTAATGAAGCAATTTGACAAACTGAAGAGTAGTAAATTGCCTGGACCGGATGGTAAACATCCCAGAGTACTGACAATTGAAAAATGAACTTGCAGAGCTAGTGTTAGTAGTATGTAATTTATCTTTAAAATCAAGCGTGTTATCAGAGCATTGGAGGGTGGCCAATGTAACACTGATTTTTTAAATAGGGTTCCAGAGATTATCAGGGAAATTATAGACTGATGAGCCTGACATCAGTGCCGGGCAAAATGGTAGAGACTATTATAAAGAGCAAAATTACAGAGCATATAATAAGCATGGATTAATGAGACGCCAACATGGATTTAGTGAAGGGAAATCTTGCTTCACCAATCTACTACATTTGAAGGGGTCAACAAATATATGGATAAAGGTGAGCCGGTTCGATATTGTGTATCATGGAGTTTCAAAAAAGGCATTTGGTAAAGTATCTCATAAAACTCTCCAGAGGAAATTGGAGAGTCGTGGGATAGGAGGTAGTGTTCTAGTGTGGATTAAAAACTAGTGAAAAGATAGAAAACAGAGAGTGGGATTAAATGGTCAGTATTGTTAATGGAGAAAGGTAGATAGTAGGGTCCCCCAGGGGTCTGTGCTGGGACTGCTGTTTTTTAACATTTATAAATGACCTAGAGATGGGAATAACTAGTGAGAGAATTAAATTTGTTGATGACACAAATTTATTCAAAGTTGTTAAATTGAATCGGAGAAAATATTTCTTCACTCAACGAGTAATTAAACTCTGGAATTTTTTGACAGAGAATGTGATAGATGAAATTTAATGTGGGCAAATGCAAAAGTGATGCACATTAGGAAGAATAATCCAAATTATAGTTACTTGATATGAGGTTCAATACATTGAAATTTTCGCTCAGTGTGCGACAGTGGCCAAAAAAACAATCAGAATGTTAGGCATTATTAGGAAAAAGATAGAAAAACAGAATATTATAATGCCTCTGTATTGATCCATGTTACGATCTCAGCTTGAGTGCAATTCTGGTCACCATATCTGAAAAAAAGATATAGCAGATTTAGAAAAGTCCCCCCAAATGAGCTGTCTGTCCGGCCTATCAACCTCCCTCCCCATCCTGGTACTATTCTCTCCCTTCCTTCTTCCCGATTCATGCACTGCTGCCTTAGTTTAATCTTCCGTACTGCCGGCAGCATCGGTGAAGCACACTGCCTCTGGCGGCCCCAGAAGCTTTCCTACTGCTACAACGTATCCTGCCTATGTGGGACAGGAAGTTGTAGTAGAGGGAACGCTTCTGGGGTTGCTGAAGGCAGTGTGCTTGCTCCACTGACGCTGCTGGTGGCCTTGAAGATTAAATGAGGGCAGTGGTGCAGGGAGTGAGAAGCGGGAATGAAGAAAATAATATCAGATCCTTTAGAAGGAGGGGGTGGAGAAAGCAAGGAATGTTGCACCTGCCAGTTGGGGGAGAGAGAAAACCGCCACATCACCAGGGATGGGAGGGAGGGCAGGATGGATATCAGACCACAAGGGGGGAAGGGAAGGAGAGAGATGACAGACCATTGGGGGGAGAAGAGGATGGAATCAGAGAGATGCCAGTTCGGGGGGGGGGGGGGGGGAGGAAGAGGGAAGGGACAGACATTAATGGCAAAATGTGGGGTGGGGTAGGGGAAGTGAGGGACATTGATGTAAGACTGGGGAGGGAGGGGAAGGGAAGGGCATTAATGCCAGACTGTGAGGTGGGGTGGGATAGAGTAAGGTAAGGAGATAGATGCCAGACCATGGAGAGGGGTGAACGGAATGAGACCACCGGGGGGGGGGGAGGGTAGAAGAGAAGGAAGGAGATTGATGGCAGACTAGGTGGAGGGAAGAGAAAGAGAGAGATGACAGACCATGGAGGGAGGGGAGGGGAAGAAGTAGGAGATGGATGGGGCTAGGGAGTGTGGGTGGGGGAGGGAAATAGAGCAGAAGATGGGGGTGTGGGGGGAAGGAGCAGGAAATGGATGGGGCTATGGGGAGGAGGGAGGAACAGGAGATGGATGGGGCTAGGTGGTATGGGGGAGGGAAGTGAAACAGAGTAGAAGAGGATGGGGCTACACAGTGTGGATGGAGTGGGAGGAAGAGGAACAGAGCAGGAAATTACAGATAGGGGAGATGGAATGGGAATTTGAGGGGATAGTGAATACTTGTCAGTTTTAGGTATGAGTGAGATTATATTGATGGGTTGGGAGAATGAGTGAGGGAGTGAAATGAGGGATACGAGGAGGGGCAAGAAGAGGGGATGATGTGGGGAAAGGTTGAGACATAATGTGAATGACCTGGAAGACTGGAAAGAGGACGAGAGGCATTGAAAAGGGATGGAAGTACTGGGGGAGGGGGAGGGGTCTCCGTGAAGGAGATGAGTGAGGATGGAAATGGGGTTAAAAAGATGGTGAAAGAGAGGCTGTAGGTTGGCTAACAATGCAAGAGTGACTAAGCTGAAGACCGATGGGGTTAAGTGCTGCTCCTCTATCAGCGTCTGATGTCATTCCGCGTGCGTGGGGGATGGGCAACTGGTCCCGCACGCAAGAGTGAAGACTCCTTCCTGCCGTGAGCTGCCAGCACGGTCCAGGTGGCCACGCCCTCCAAGCCTGTCACCTCTGCGGTCCTGAGGTCCAAAGTCACGGTAAGGCTGTGACAGCACCCCCTCTTCTAGGGCCCCTGCTTCTCTGAGTGCGGGGCTTCGGTTTATGAGGGAACAGGTGATGAAAACGTCTAATTAATACTGGAGCATGGACTTGAGTAGTAGACTCGCAAGGGTTGTCTTCAGGTCTAAATCCCTTCCAGGAGATGAGATATTACAAATGTCCATAGCGTCGACGAGAATTAAGTATTTTTTTGCACCTCATACTCCTCATCAGATGTAGCCACCACTGGTGTTGATGGTGGTGGGATTGAATCAAGTCACCTTTAGATCACTGGCTTGAACAAAGATTGACGGAATGCGTTATGTCTTTGTAAGTTGGTAGGTAGCTTGAGCTGGTACATGACAGGATTTATCTGTCTCCATATGTGATAAGGACCCACAAAGCGGGGGGTGAACCGGGTAGATGGAGTTTGTAACCGGAGATGTTGCATGGACAACCAGATGAGGTCTCCTGGTTGATAGGAGCTAGTCGCCTCTTCTTATCCGCTTGTAGCCTAATGTGGGCAGACGACTGGTGCAGGGTATCTTGACCTGTTTGCCAAATTTGCTTAAAGGAGATGAGGGTCCTGGAAGCCGCAGGTACTGTCGACTTAATGGGAATAGTGGGCTACGGGGATGTTGCCCTTATACAATCCAAAATGGGGATGCTCCCGTGGCACTGTAAGTTGTTATGAGTGACCTTATCCCAGGGTAGTTGTTGTCCCCAGTTGTATTGAAGGGCAGACACGTACATCCTCAGAAATAGCTTCAGGCTTTGGTTGGTCCTGTCGGTTTCACCATTAACTTGAGGATGGTACCCAGAAAAAAATTCAGTTTGACTCCTAAAGCTCAATTAAGGGCTCACCAAAACTTGGAGACGAACTGGACCCCTCAGCTGAAGTAATACTCGGGTAATCCATGCAGGCGAAAATAAATGCTGTGAGAGTTTAGCTGCAGATGGTAAGCCAGACAGGGGCGTGAAGTGGGCCATTTTGGTAAATAGATCCACCACTATCCTAATGACAGTTTTACCTGAGATGGCAGAAGATCTGTGACAAAGTCCATGGAAAGATGGATCTAGGGTTTCTCAGTTGTGGGTAGGGGTCAAAGCAAACTCTGCGGCCTACTATTATCTGGTTTGTGTCAGGTACAATCAAGGCAGACAGCATCAACAAATTCCTGGATATCTTTGGCTAAGGATGGCCACCAGTAAATCTGGGAGATGAACTGTTTAGTGCTGTGGACCCCTGGATGGCCGGCCAATTTGAAGGCATGGCCCCACTGGAGGATCTTCCCCCAGAGGCGAAGAGATACAAAAGTGAGGCCTGGAGGCAGAGCTGCCACGGCTGCTGGAAATATTTTAGTTGGGTCTATGATGTGTTGAAGATGAGCAGATTCCTCTTCAGGCTCCATGGATCTGACAAGCAGATTCTTTCAGGCTTCATGGATGTGACAACGCATCTGCCTTGATGTTCCTGTCTGCGGGATGATAAGTCAAGACAAAATGAACCGAGAGAAGAATAGAGATGAATGGGTCTGCCAGGAGTTAAGGCATCTAGCCTCCTGAAGATATAACAAATTTTTATGGTCCATGAAAACTGTAAAGGGCATCTCAGCCCCTTCCAAAAGATGCCACCATTCTTCCAGAGCTAGTTTAATCATTAACAATTCTTGATCCACAATTGTATAATTTCTCTCAGCGGGAGAGTACTTTTAGGAGAAGAAACCACATGGTAGCAGCTTGCCATTAGAATGGGCCTGGGAAAGGACAGTGCCCATGCGCACTGAAGATGCATCCACTTCCACAAAGAACTTTTTGGCAGGATCAGGATGCTGGAGGATGGGCTCAGAAACAAAAGCTTGTTTGAGATGCTCAAATGTTTCAAAGGCTTTCAGATGCCAATGCCGGGGATCCGCCTCCTTCTTGGTCAGGGCCATCAAAGGTGCTGCTACCAGAGAGTTGTTGTGGATGAATTGCCAATAGTAGTTGGCAAACCCAAGGAACATTGCAAAGCTTTACACCTGATGGGTTGAGGTCACTGTAAGATTGCTGAGAGTTTGTTAGGGTTCTTCTTCAGCCCACAGTCAGAAATGATATAGCCCAGGAATGGTAGCTCAGTACAGTGGAAGGCACATTTCTTCACTTTGGCGTAGAGCTGATTCTCTTGTAAACGCTGGAGGATGGTCTTGACATGCTGCTGATGTATTTCCAGAGATGGAGAGAACACAAGAATATCATCAAGATATACTAGTACAAATTAATACAATAATTCCTGGAAGATGTCATTCATGAATGCTTGAAAGACCACTGGAGCATTAGCGAGGCCGAAGGGCATTGCAAGATATTCATAGTGGCCATCTTGAGTATAGAAAGTGGTCTTCCACTCATCACCCTCCTTAAGTCTAATCAGGTTATAGACCTCTCTGAGGTGTAGTTTGGTGAAGATTTTAGCACCTTTAAAGTGATCAAACAACTCGGAGATGAGTGGGAGTGGATATTTATCCGCGATGGTTATGGCATTTAATTCTCTATAATCAATACAGGGTTGGAGGCCTTCATTTTTCTTCCCCATGAAAAAGAATCCAGCCCCTGCAGGTGATTTAGAGGGCTGAACAAAGCCTTGGGAAAGATTGTCCTTGATATAAGCAGACATTGCTTCAGTCTCAGGGCGAGACAACGGGTAGACTCAACCTCTGGGAGGCTCTGTGCCTGGGATCAATTCAATAGCACAATCATAAGGACAGTGTGGCGGAAAAGTCTCGGCTTGATGCTTAGAGAAGACATCCTGGAAGGACCGATACATAGGCGGTAGCTGTACAATGGCCTGGGTGACTTGGATAGGTGGTCTACTCGGGGTCACAAAGTCGAGGCAGGATACGTGACAGGCTGGACTCCAGGCCATCAGCTGTCTTTGTTCCCAATCAATTTGAGGGTTGTACTGCTGTAGCCATGGGAGCCACAAGATGAGGGGATTCACTGCCATCTGATAAAGAGACTCTCAATGTAGGACCCCAATGCAAACCGTCGGAGAACCCCCTGAACATGACCGAGAACTAAAGACACTGAAATTGATTGTGGTAAGTCTTGCATAGGAATTTGGTGGCATCATACCAGAGCAGCATCAATAAAATTGTCACCTGCACCACAATCAGTTAAGGCTTCCACACAAATCTGCAGCTGAATAGACAAGAGTGCTGGTACTAACAGTTGACTCTGGGGAGAATTCTCTATATGCCCATATCCTGCCTCCCCAGCCAGGACTAGGGCTGTCGGTTTTCTGATTTCTTGGGACAGGCTTGGGCATAGTGACCTTTTTCTCCATAGTAGAGGCAAAGCCCCTGGGTTCGCCAGTGTTGTTTTTCCTGCGCAGATAAGGGAAGATGGTCTACTTGCATGGGTTCACTAGATCCTTGGAGAGTATCTGGCTGAGGAGGGGAAGGTCTATGGAGTAGCCTAGTGGTTAGTGCAGCGGACATTGATCCTGGGGAACTCAATTCGATTCCCACTGTGGCTCCTTGTGACTCTGGGCAAGTCACTTAATACTATCTTGCCTCTGGTACAAAATAAATACCTGTATATAATATGTAAACTGCTCTGATTGTAACCACAGAAAGGCGGTATATTAAGTCCCATCCCCCTATCCACCCCACCCCCTATTCAGGCAATAGTTGTGCCCAAACAGGAAGGGCCGATGACTGGCCTGGCCCTCTTTGGCTTGTTCCTGAACCTTATATCCATATGGGTACACAGAAGGGTAAGTTCATCCAGGGTAGAAGGAAGTTACCAGCTGGCTAGCTCATCCTTAATGGGTGAAGAGACTCCTTGCCAGAATACTGCTGTAAGGCTTTTGTTGTTCCACCCAAGCTCTGCAGCAAGTGTCCAGAAATAGATGGCATATTCTCCTATGGTGCAATGACCCTGCTGCATCTTAACAGCTGTGCGGTGGCAGACAAGGCCTTCCCGCGTTCCTCAAAGATATCGCGGAACTGAGTCAGGAACTTATGAACATTATTCAGTGCAGGATCGTTCTGGGATGCCCAGGCTAGGACTGTTCTGGATAGTAGGAAGATTAGGTGGGCCACCTTGGTGAGATCAGAGACAAAGTCCTGGGACTGCAACTCAAAGACAATGTGTCATTGATTCAGTTTTGGGATTACTGTCATACCTGTCTGCAGGAAAGTTGGCTGGAGCAGATGAAGCGTCAGTATTCATGAGTATATTCATTCACTGGCACACAGTTCCCACAGCCTCGAAGAGTTGCTGCAACTGAAGAGGCAACTGTTGAAGAAGTAGTTGCATAGCCAGGGATTCAGACATGTTCTTGGATCTTGTGTGCTGTTATGTTTCTGGATAATGAGCCCTTGGTTCATAGTGAAGGCCTATGATAGACTAAATCCTACTGGGACTGGACAAGGGTAAAAGTGGATGGACTCAAGTAGGCCATCGGGATCTCTATTTCAGTTTTTGTGTGCATGGTTTTTTTTTTTTTTTGGTTCCCTATTTTGTATCACGTGAGGGTCTGTCCATGTTCTTCATGTGTGACTGTTGTGTAAATGTAGGAATGTGTAACAATCTTGTTCCAATTTTCCAGTAGCAAGTATATTGGTGCTCTAGGGTCGTGTAATATTTATAGCACTGTCTTTTCATATGTGGGTTAGGGCTGTTGTGTTTTTTTCTCTGTAGGTTTTGAGTCTCTAATCTATCCTCATCCTTCTCGATCTATCCGCCGCTTTTGACACTGTTGATCACAGCCTACTCCTTGATACACTGCCTTCATTTGGATTCCAGGGCTCTGGTCTTTCCTGGTTCTCCTCCTACCTCTCGCTTCACACCTTTAGTGTACACTCTAGTGGATCCTCTTCCACTTCGGTGTGCCTCAGGGTTCTGTTCTCGGTCCTCTCCTGTTCTCCATCTACACTTCTTCCCTTGGCTCTCTGATATCATCCCATGGCTTTCAATACCATCTCTATGCTGATGACTCCTAAATCTACCTCTCTACCCCTGAAATCTCAACCAGCATCCAGACCATTGTCTCAGCCTGCCTATCTGATATCGCTGCCTGGATGTCTCAGCGTCATCTGAAACTTAACATGGCCAAAACTAAGCTTCTCATCTTTCCCCCTAAACCTACCTCTCCTCTCCTCTCCCCCTTTCTCTATTTCTGTGAATGGCACTATCATTCTCCCTGTCTCATCAGCTTGTAACCTTGGGGTCATCTTTGACTCCTATCTCTCCTTTGCTCACATTCAGCAGATTGCCAAAACCTGTCACTTCTTTCTCTATAACATCAGCAAAATCCGTCCCTTCATCTCTGAGCACTCTACCAGAACCCTTATCCACAACCTCATCACCTCTCGTCTTGATTAGTGTAACCTGCTTCTCACCGGCTTTCCTCTTAGCCATCTTTCTTACATAGTAACATAGTAGATGACAGCAGAAAAAGACCTGCACTGTCCATCCAGTCTGCCCACAAGACAAACATATGTGTAAACCTTACCTTGATTTGTACCTGCCTTATTCAGGGCACAGACCGTACAAGTCTGCGCAGCAGTACTTCCCGCCTCCCAACCACTAGTCCTACCTCCCATCACCGGCTTTGGCACAGACCGTATAAGTCTGCCCTCCACTATCCTCGCCTCCCAACCACCAACCCCTCTTCCCCCCACCTGCTCCGCCACCCAATTTTGGCTAAGCTTCTGAGGATCCATTCCTTCTGCACAGGATTCCTTTATGCATATCCCACACATGTTTGAATTCCATTACCGTTTTCATCTCCACCACCTCCCGCGGGAGGGCATTCCAAACATCCACCACCCTCTCCGTGAAAAAATACTTCCTGACATCTTTCCTGAGGCTGCCCCCCTTCAACCTCATTTCATGTCCTCTCATTCTACCGCCTTCCCATCTCCGGAAAAGATTTGTTTGCAGATTAATACCTTTCAAATATTTGAACGTCTGTATCATATCACCCCTGTTCCTCCTTTCCTCCAGGGTATACATGTTCAGGTCAGCAAGTCTCTCCTCATACGTCTTGGAACGCAAATCCCGTACCATTCTCATAGCTTTTCTTTGCACCGCTTCCATTTTTTTTAACATCCTTCGCAAGGTACGGCCTCCAAAACTGAACACAATACTCCAGGTGGGGCCTGACCAACGACTTGTACAGGGGCATCAACACTTCCTTTCTTCTGCTGATCACCCCTCTCTCTATACAGCCTAGCAACCTTCTCGCTACAGCCACCGCCTTGTCACACTATTTCGTCGCCTTGAGATCCTCGGATACTATCACCCCAAGATCCCTCTCCCCCTCAGTACCTATCAGACTCTCACCGCCTAACACATAAGTCTCTCTTGGGTTTCTACTCCCTAAGTGCATCACTTTGCATTTCTTCGCATTGAATTTTAATTGCCAAACCTTAGACCATTCTTCTAGCTTCCTCAGATCCTTTTTCATGCTTTCTACTCCCTCCCGGGTGTCTGTTGCAAATCTTAGTATCATCCGCAAATAGGCAAACTTTACCTTCTAACCCTACGGCAATGTCACTCACAAATATATTGAACAGAATCGGCCCCAGCACTGATCCCTGAGGCACTCCACTACTCACCTTTCCCTCCTCCGAGCGAACTCCATTCACCACCACCCTCTGTCGTCTGTCCGTCAACCAGTTCCTAATCCAGTTCACCACTTCAGGACTTATCTTCAGCCCATCGAGTTTATTTAAGAGCCTCCTGTGGGGAACCGTGTCAAAAGCTTTGCTAAAATCTAAGTAGATTACGTCTATAGCATGTCGATGATTTAATTCTACAGTTACCCAATCAAAGAATTCAATGAGATTCGTTTGGCATGATTTCCCTCTGGTAAAACCATGTTGTCTCGGATCTTGCAACTTATTGGCTTCCAGGAAATTCACTATCCTTTCCTTCAGCATGGCTTCCATTACTTTTCCAATAACCGAAGTGAGGCTTACCGGCCTGTAGAATATGGAAGAGGCAGTTCGGCAGGCACATCCGAATGAACCAGATTTGGCCAATCGTGTCGCTGCCCTGGTGCCCACTAACCAGCCCGAATGGAATCACCGAACTCCAGCAGGCCGAGAGTCCTTACGTCAATATCAGCAGGCCTATTTGGCAGCCTTGAAGAAGGGAAAGCGGAAAATTACCAATATGGGAAAGATTCATGACATAATACAAAAGAAGCATGAAAGCCCAGGTGATTTTCTGGAGCGGCTTATGGATGCATATCGAAAATATAGCCCGATAGACCCTGAGGACCCAGCCAACCATCCGATGATAGTAATGAGTTTTGTTACCCAAGCAGCCCCAGATATTAGAAAGAAGTTGCAGAAGACCGAGGGGTTTGAGGGTATGAATATAAGTCAATTGAAGGAGATTGCCGATCGTGTTTTTGGATATCGAGATCAGGAAGAGAAGAGTGAGGCCCGAAGAGAAGCAAGCAGACAGATGCGTGAGAATGCTACCTTGCTAGCTGCTGCACTGGAAGAACACCCGGGACAAAGCAGAGGAGCGGCCGCACCGGAAGAACGCAGGGGTCGGAGGTTTCCCTTAGGGAGGAACCAGTGTGCATACTGCAGGCAAGAAGGCCATTGGAAAGCGGAGTGTGGAGAAAGAGGGCGAGGCCGGGGACGCTCGGAGCAGCAGGAGTGGCAAATGGCAGTGGATGCTGTTCAGACACATACAGCATGAAGACACCGGGAGGGGAGAGTCCCCACTGACCCTCTGGTGGAAATTCGAGTGGGGACGCAACAAATGAAGCCCTGTTAGATACAGGGGCCCAAAGATCTGTCATCACTACAGCAATAGCCCCCGAGACCAAGGAAACCATACCGATAGTGGGGGCTTCGGGGAAATCCCTTACTGCGCCTCTGTTGAAGGAACGTGAAGTCCAAACTGGAGGGAAAACAGTCTCTCACCAGTTCATACATATATCTGGGTGTCCTGTTCCTCTTATTGGAAGGGACCTGTTATGTAAATTGCAGGCCACTCTGAAATTTAAACCCACTGGGGAAGATGAAGCCACTTTTGAAGAGCAGCCAGTATCCCTTATTTGTCCCGTCCAGGAAGAGTGGCGATTACACGCTCCTCTGGTTGTTACCGCTGCTGATAGTCGATACACAGAAGACACTGCATTTGCACAGCAGAGGAGGACTCTTATGGCGGGAGTACCTGGGGTCTGGGCAGAATTGAACCCCAGAAGACTGGCTGTAAACGCCACCCCTATCTGGGTCGAATTAAAACCCAATGCTCAAATTGTTAACCAGGGCCAATACAGTATACCTTATGCTACTCGACATAGTATGCAATCGCATTTGCAGAAACTCCTCCAACAAGGAGTCTTGAAATCTACCAGATCAGCCTGGAATACCCCATTACTTCCAGTCAAGAAGCCAGGGACCCCTGTTCAAGACCTGAGGAAAGTCAATAACCAAGTTGTGGATATAGTTGCTTTTGTACCTAATCCTTACTCCATTTTAGCCAAGTGCCGGCCCAAACCAGGTGGTATAGTGTCATTGACTTAAAGGATGCTTTCTTCTCCATACCTCTTGCTGAGGAGAGTGAGCAGTTCTTTGCATTCACATGGGAGGACCTACAGACCGGAACTAAACAACAATTTACCTGGACCTGATTACCGCAAGGTTTCAAGAATTCGCCCACTCTGTTCGGGGAACAACTCGCCCAGGATTTGAAAACGTATCAGACTGAGTATGGGCCTGTTGTCCAGTATGTGGACGATCTGCTGGTAGCCAGGGAAACTGATTGTGCAGTGGCAACCGTTCATCTTCTAAAAACTCTGGAAGCGCAAGGATACCGAGCTAGTCGGAAGAAAGCGCAACTGTGTGAAATCGAGGTTGAGTACGTGGGATTTCGCCTCCGGGAAGGTACCTGGAGGCTCGGTACGCCTCATACTCAAGCTATTTGTAACCAGCCCATACCAACAAACAAAAAGGAACTGCGGGCATTGTTGGGAGCAGCAGGTTACTGCCGAATATGGATCCTCAATTTCGCTGTTTTGACCCAAGACCTGTATGCCAAGCTGAAAGGACCTGAACCCGAGGCCCAACCCTTCCAGTGGGAAAAACACGAATTGAAGACCCTAGCTGATTTGAAGAAGGCCCTTGTATCCCCCCCAGCACTTGGACTCCCAGACGTAACAAAGCCTTTCCACCTGTTTGTAGATGAGAAGAAAGGCCTGGCACTTGGAGTACTAACGCAAACAGTCGGTACTTGGCAACGACCAGTAGCATACCTTTCTAAAGGCATGGACAATGTAACAAAAGGTTGGCCGGGATGTCTACGGAGCATAGCTGCTGCTTGTTTGCTGATTAGAGAAGCCCATAAGCTCACCTTTGACCAAACACTACTCGTAACTGCCCCACATACCATCCGGGGCCTGTTAGAAAGCCATGGGCCCCGTTGGATGACCAACTCCCGGTTAGTCAAGTATCAGGCCCTATTGTGTGAGAACCCAGAGGTGCAGATTCAAGACACCACCAACTTAAACCCTGCCACTCTCTTACCAGCTCCCGAACCCAGGCTACACGATTGTGAAGAAGTGATGGGCACTGTCCATTCCAGCAGACCTGACCTTAAGAACCAGCCATGGCAAGGGGGAATTACATTATTTACAGACGGGAGTAGTCAGGTGATAGCAGGGGTTCGTCGAGCAGGATATGCTGTTGTGTCAGAGAACCACATAATAGAGGCAATGGCCTTACCACCCGGAACCTCTGCTCAGAAGGCTGAATTGATTGCCCTAACCAGAGCTCTTCAGTGGGCAGAAGGAAAAGTGGTTAACATTTACACTGACTCCAAATATACTTTCTTAACCCTTCAGGTACACGGGGCATTGTATAAGGAAAGGGGATTCCTAACTGCAGAAGGAAGGGGACTTGCACATGCTACTGAAATCTGTTGGTTGCTTGCAGCAGTATGGAGGCCAAAGAAAGTGGTGGTGATGCACTGTAAAGCTCACACCAGCAGAATGGACCCCATTGCCAGGGGCAATCAGCGAGCAGATGATGCAGCAAAGAAGGCGAGTCAACTTCCTTATTCTTCTGATCCTGAGATGCTACTCCTAATCCATTTACCAACCGAGACACCAACTTATGCTTCAGCAGAGGAAGAATGGGCTCGACAGGAGGCACTAGAACGGCGTAATGGATGGTGGGTGCTGCCAGATGGCCGAATATGGATACTGGAGACGTTGGCTTGGACTGTGGTCAAGGGAGCCCATGACCAGACCCACTTCGGCCGAGACGCCTTAGTTCGATTACTTGGAAAAGCCTACTATATCAACAACCTGTCCCATTGGACCAAGAATGCTTCTAGTCAATGTGTTACTTGTGCCCGGAATAGCCCACAGACGGGGCCGGGCCCAGCCCCTGGTAACATCTTACGGGGCACCAGTCCTTTCCAAGTCTGTCAAATTGATTTCACACACATGCCCCCAGCCAAGGGATATAGAGCTATCCTTGTAGCAGTATGTACGTATACTGGATGGATTGAGGCCATACCTACACGGACTGAAATGGCTAAAGAAGTCACCTCTTTACTCCTCCATCATCTTCTCCCAAGGTCTCCAAGCAGATCAACTCTGATAATGGTCCTGCCTTTACTAGCGAAGTAACTCAACAACTCAGCACGAGATTAGGCCTCGATTGGAAGTTGCATTGCGCATGGAGACCGCAGAGTAGTGGGGCGGTAGAGAGGGCAAATAGATCCCTGAAGAATCAGTTAGCCAAGCTCTGTCAGGAGGCTAAAGCCAAGTGGCCTGATCTTTTGCCACTAGCCTTGTTACATCTCCGGTGTCTGCCCAGGGCCACCGGTCTCACTCCTTATGAAATGATGTATGCTAGACCTCCGCCCATACCCTCATGTCCCATATCATTGCAAGTCCAAGGTGAGGGTACCCTTATGCGGCAAATGAAAGGGTTACGGGAGGTAGTGCAGGAAATTCAGCAGTACACTGAGAGTGTAAGTCCACTAGTTTTGACCACCCCTGTACATCAGTTTCAGATAGGGGATGAAGTATGGGGTAAAGGAATGGGATGATGCTGATTGTTTAAAACCCAAGTGGAGTGGGTCTTCCCTCGTCATTCTAACCACCCCCACTGCTGTTAAAATTGCAGGAAATCCTGTCTGGATACATTGGACCAGAGTGAAACCTGCTGCTGCATCGTCACCACAGGGAAAGTGGACTGCCCATTCGAACCCAACTCACCCTCTGCGGCTGACTCTAAAAAGGAGTCGATAGTTGTGCTCCACACATATGTCCAGAAATACAGATTCTAGAATAAGGAGAGTAACCCTGTAAATCATATCTCCCTCCATCTCTTCCCGACCATCAAATGATAGTCACCCAGTACCTAATTTGGGGGGTCTTCCTCTATAGCTACCCCTGTCCTTCAGTGGCCCACACCCAGACATGCCAGAGATGTACCTCCCCAGTTCGGAGTGGACCACATACAGGGGGTAATATGTTTGTCGCCCATACTTCTGTTCACAAAGACTGTTGGTTTGCCCTCCCCTACCGTCTGCATAGAGGGCAACAAGAAATATTGGATGGGTGATCTTAAGCCCCATGCATATAGGTTTGGTTCAGTGTGTTCAGGGGCGTGTCATACCTGTCCTAAAGGCAGAAAGAGGATTTGTGCTACTTATGCTGGACAGTGGGGCCTGTCTGATGGGGGAGGGAAACAGGACATGGTACAGGAATTATTAGTGAAAAAAGCTGTTGCGCGACTTACCCGACCTGTCGTCCCGCCCCCCGTTAAGGGAACCAACAGTAGTACTACTTTATATGAATCTGTCGTCCACCTCACTTCTGATTTTGATGATGTTTTTAAGCAAGGGAAAAATTTGTTTATTGATCTGACTTCCCGAATAGGCCAGGCACTTAATGTTACCAACTGTTGGATTTGTGGGGGAGCCCTGATGGGAGAATCCTGGCCCTGGCGGGGTTCCCCAATGACTCCGGAACAATTAGCGGCCTGGAATTGGACTAGACGCCCTTCCTACGCACAGCGAATAGGACAATGGACTCTTAGCTCCCTGGTGATAGGTCATGAATGTATTTCCCGATATCCTGATAGCAATTTCACCAGTCCTGTGGGAGACACTCCATGTATATCCATCCTTACTGTTAATGGTTCCCAGGTACAATACTGGCCGGCAGCTGTCACATGTTACCCCAGTTCTGTAGCCAACGAATCCTGCTCACCTTATAACTTTACAAGTACTATACAACTTTTTAATTGTTCTGGACCTAACCCCTTTCAAGGAGTATCTCAGTTGAGAGGACCCTGGAATAACCCACGTCTCTGGGGTGCTCGACAGTGGCAAGCACCTGATGGGTTATTCTGGATATGTGGATACAATGCGTATGCCCGATTGCCAGGTACCTGGTCAGGCTCTTGCACAATTGGGTTAATCTAGGCAGGTTTCTTCTTATTACCTCACTCTGCAGCCGCAGATTTAGGTACACCATTGTATGATGATTTGAGTCATCACTCCTGTAGGTCTTTTCCCATAGGAGGGGAGCAGAAGTGGGGATCTGATGAGTGGCCTCCAGAGCGGATCATAGAGACGTACGGACCCGCAACGTGGGCCCAGGATGGGTCCTGGGGGTATCGAACCCCTATTTATATGTTGAACCGTATCATACGTTTACAGGCAGTAGTAGAAGTCATTACTAATCATACAGCTGAAGCTCTTGAACTCATTGCTAAGCAACAAACCCAGATGCGAACTGCCATATATCAAAATCGTCTGGCGTTAGATTACCTTCTTGCAGAAGAAGGTGGGGTTTGTGGGAAGTGGAATACTTCCAATTGTTGCTTGAAAATTGATGATACTGGAGCTGCAGTAATGAATAAAGCTACCGACATTCGAAAGCTTGCACATGTTCGCGTCCAGAGATGGACATCTATGCTGGGTGATAGTTGGTGGGACTCTATGTTTGGGGGTACTTGGTGGAAGAAATTAATATTTTTCAGGGTATGTCTGTTTGGGGGACTCATCTTTTTACGTTGTTTAATACCCTGTTTTTTGTCCTTTGCCCGCAGAGCAATGGAGCGTATTGCGGACCAAAGAGCAGCACTACAAATCATGTCCTTACAGATGTATTCTCCCTTACCTTCAGCAGATTTTGATCATGAGTCAAACGTGGATGACCCATAAATTAAGTTTCAAGTGCTAACCTCTCTGTATCATTACAGGTGCCTCACATAACCATCCTGGGACCAAGCAGAGTACCTCTTGTCTCTGGGTCAACTACACCTTTCCTGGCAAAGACCGGCTACAAAGGGGGGAGAGTCCAATAGGGGCCCTTTCGTCTCAACCCTGGTGAAGACCTCAATGGCCAAGAGAGGAGTCTTAGGGCCATACCTTCCTGAACTTAACTTTTACTCGCAACATCTGTTGTTTGGGACATTCAGACCTCTGGACTTCAATCCTCCACATCTTGGACTTGGTTGTGATACTTTTCACTTGGACAACTGATAAAGTATTAAAGGGGGGATTGTACGGGTGAGGTTGCACTACCTGAACTGACTTTGAATATGCTTTTGTGTTTTAACCAAAGAATCAGAGTTCCTCTACTTTGCCTAAACTAAAAAAAAAAACCTTACAGCTTGAACTTGTTAATAGTAAAACCTATTTGTTAAACAGCAGCTAGATAACAATTTGTAGTAGTCAGCAATTATGGTTTGTAAGGGAGTCAGCTGGCTCTGTCAGTACAGTCTCGTGATCAATACACAGAGGCTGTATTATGTGTATGTGCTGAAACAATATAATAAGTTACATTTTCTTGCAAAGTAACATTTTCTGTGAAACTGACCTATTCTTTCTCTGTGAGAACTACAGAACTACTAAACTGTACTTGTACTGCGCATGTGCCTGTGTGATGTATGACATGCGTTATGCGCATGATCACTAACGATGTATAAGAATGAGTGTCAGATGACGCTCGGGGCGCAGTATCCTGAATCTGAACTTAGTACTGTGTCAGCTAGCTAATAAAAGTTACCTTGCTTGGGAAGTCAGCGTCTTAGCCTCCTGATTTACTTGCTGATCTGTCCGGTTACACTAATGTAGGAAAAACTGGATGCGTAAGTTGATTTGTATTTGAGTCCTTTGCAGCTTGGGTAGTGTAGATTCAGGTACGTTTGTGTAGATACGGATGAGTTTCTGGCTGGTAGCTCGATTAGGTCTGTCATGTATTCCAGTGCTTCACCTTATATGATTTTGTGGACCGTAGTACAGATTTTGAAGGCAATGCGCTATTTGATTGGGAGCCAATGTAGTTTTTCGCGAAGGAGTTTAGAGCTTTCAAATCGTGTTTTTCCAAAGATGAGTCTTGCAGCCGTGTTTTGTGCGGTCTGAAGCTTCTTTAGGATTTGTTCTTTGCATCCTGCGTATATTACATTGCAGTAGTCTGCATGGCTCATTACCATCGATTGTATCAGGTTGCGGAATGTTTCCCTCGGGAAGTATTGTTTTACACGTTTGAGTTTCCACATTGCATAGAACATTTTCTTTGTTGCGGATTTTACTTGGCTTTCTAGTGTAATGTTGCGGTCGATTGTAACGCCGAGTATTTTCAGGCTGTCTGAGATAGGGAATGTGTGGTCTGGGGTGTTGATGGTTGCGGGAGTGTTCATGATGTATTGAGATGATAGGATAAGACAGTGAGTTTTTTCTTTGTTGAGTTTTAGTTGGAATGCATGTTTTGCTATTGTTTTGGGTGAGTGAAAATGTGGCAAGCTCCGCCTACTGCCTGCAGCCCATATAATGGGCTAGATAGGCTGATACCAAGGTTAGATAAAAACAGGAGACAGGATCATGTCAAAAAGCTGAAGCCAATTAGTTTCATCTCTGTTTCCCCTCTCCCGCACAGCCATCATCCCCATACACTCAAAACAAAGCAAGCAAACAAACCTATAGCTGCTGCATCCACGCTGTTGTTGTTTATTGCAGGTAGCATTTTTATTTAATCTCACATATTTTCAAACATGCCAGCTTGTACAGCAAACGGATGTACACAGAAGAAGTATAATAACGGAATAACTTTTCATAGTAATTTGTTATAAATCGTAATTTGGAGGGCCTGGTTATAGGGACACCCAGGCGCGTGTTATATTTGTGCAGATATTGTTTTTTCTCCTGGTCAGTAAAACAGACACCATGTTATGAGAATCAGGTGCTCAACTTTCAGAGTTTCTATTTATTTATTTATTTATGACATTTATATCTCACATTAAACATGAATTAGGTTGAAACCTGGGAGTATTTAAAATCTTTTTTTTTCCTGTGCCTATTTCAAAACAGAAAGATGATTTGTGGGAACTTGCTCCTTTTGTTTTGTGGAATTTATTTATTTATTTGTTACATTTGTATCCCACATTTTTCCACATATTTGCAAGCTCAATGTGGCTTACATAATACTGTAAAGGCATTCGCCAAGTCCATTAGAGGATAAGTACAAAAGATGTTATAATGGGATAGGGAAGATAAAATTCTGTCAAGTTGGGTTAGGGTAGAAGGGTTTGGTAATGTCCAATACAATCTTTGATGGTGAAGTGTTGCAGAGTTGAGGCATTTAAGTTGAGTCATTCGGGTATGCCTTTCAGAATAGGTGAGTCTTTAATAATTTTCTGTGGTATATTATAAAAGTGCACTTAATATTGTTTACTACTACTATTTACAACTGGTTGTTATACAGCAGAAGTTAACCAAGTCAACTTCATGCTTTGTAATATAATTTTAAACAACATTTTATCAATTATTACCCAGATGCAAACATATTTATGTTAATACTAGTAAAAAAAACCCGTTTCTGATGCAAATGAAACGGGGGCTAGCAAGGTTTTCTTCAGAGTGTGCATGTTGGAGTGTGTGTCCCTGCCCTCTGCCCTCTCTCCCTCCCCCTCCCCCCTCCGAGTCCAGTCCTTCAGTGTTGTTTCCTGCTGTTCTGTGTTTTTGTTACAGAGAGAGTGAGGGCATCTCTCTCCCTTCCCCCCTCTGAGTCCTTCACTGTTTCGTGGGATTTCCTGCTGTGCTGTTTTCCTTCACTCATGGGGAAACCGGATATCTCTGGCGCTTCACACTTCCGGCTGGAGGCTTCAGTGGTGCCTTTTATATATATAGATATTTTGGATGTTACTGAATTCTATTATTCTGTCTCACTGTATTTCCAGTTTTGGCACATTACAAGTCATCACAAGGACAAAGAATAAGAAAACCAATGGACTGCATTAGGGGCTTAAAACACATTCAGTTATGTTTAAACAAATGAGAGATCTGCATGAAAGAAAATATTTATTTTTATTATTTTATTTATTAGGATTTATTTACTGCCTTTTTGAAGGAGTTCACTCAAGGCGGTGTACAGTAAGAGTAGATCAAACATGAGCAATAGGCAATTACAGCAGTAAACATATTCGAAAACAATACAAAGTATGGCATGGTATTTATTTATTTATTTATTTTATTGCATTTGTATCCCACATTATCCCACCTATTTGCAGGCTCAATGTGGCTTATATAGTTTTGTTATGACATTGTCATTCCAGAATATCAGATACAATTAGTAGTGTGCAGAGATTGAGTAAGGGAAAAAAGAGGAAGTGATTAGGCAGGTAATTGTAGAAGTGGATTTTAATCACTGGTTGGGTTGGTAAAGTGGATTAGTGAGGCTGTTGGTTCTCGTTGTAGGCCTTGTTGAAGAAGTGTGTCTTCAGAGATTTGTGAAAGTTATTTGTTTCGACAATTGATTTCAGGTCTGTGGGTAGAGCATTCCATATCTGTGTGCTCGTGTAGGAGAAGGTGGTGGCATGCATCAGCTTGTATTTTAGTCCTTTACAGCTGGGGAAGTGCAAATTGAGAAATTTGCGGGATGTATACTAGCAATGCCAACACAATTGACTTATGAAAAAAACCACTTGTCCCTGAAACATGCTCAAAACAGAGTAATCCATTTGTACAAAAGAGATGAGGTGAAGATGTGATTCCATTTTCCATATGCCCCAATGAAAGGAGAGTTTAATTTTATTTCCAATCTTTATAACACCAGGCAGATTACAACAGTTAAGATGAACCCATCAGTAAATAGAATATCCTCACTGAAATTTGGCCATGTATTACTGTATTGTATGGAAGTGTAGAAAAATGAGCACAAAATACAGCCTTTATTAGTGCTGTTTCCACCAGCTCCAATAATTGTTTAAGCTGATTTAATGATATTCAATTTTTATTTCACATTTATACAGGGCTTTTTTTGAGGGGGTACTGAGTACCGGCACCTTTTCCATTGTCTGCTAAAATTGATCCATGGACCCCAAGTTTTAATGAAAGACCTCAGGCTCTACACACCAACTCTGCCTTGTCATAGATTCTGTGACTGGTTGTAGGGGTTCTAGCTATTGTGGGATGAGTCCCTTAGTGATAACCCCACCCTTGAAGGGGTGCCCAGCATTTGAGTATGGGCACCTTTTTTGAAAGAATAAACACACTGTATAGCTACACTAGTAAAAAAGGCCCGTTTCTGTAGGCAAGGAAACGGGCCTTAGGCAGGCAATTCCCCCCCCCCCCCCCGTGCTACGGCCCCCTCGAACCCCCCCTTCCGCGAACCTGTCGTTCCCCCCCCCCCCCGTGCGAGCGAAAACTGCCGCCACCGCCGCCGTGTTGTTCTTCCCTTCCCGTAGGTTCTTCAATCATCTTGTCTGGAAGTTCCTCTGCGTGCGTCTGACGTCAGACGCACGGAATTAAACTTTCTGAGATGATTGAGGAACCCACCCGAAGGTAGTGCACAACAGTGGCGGGAGGGGGGGGGGTGCGGTTTTCGGCGTTCCGGGGGGGGGGATCGACAGGTTCGCAGGAGGGGGTGGGTTTCGAGGGGGGCGTAGCGCGGGGGGGGGGGGTGACAGCTGATTCCGAGGCAATAGGAGGAGTAGGGAAACACTGCGCGTGTTTCCCTACTCCTCCCCTTGCCTTGGAATCAGCTGTGTTGACGTCAGTGACGTCCGTGCGTGTCTGTCTCGCAGACCACTTGCAGCCAGGGAGCCACGTTCCCAAGCATAGAACGTTGGAGGTGAGAATTATTATATAGGATATGGGCAGCTTTCAAATAAATTAAAGACAAAACTATCAAATAAGTAAAAAAAAAAAAAAAAAACCCTCTTTTGTCCTCTACCTTTTAAGGCACTGCCTATCCAACTGGAACAGATTTTGACTTTTTACAGATGGACCACGCATAGGCAGTCCCTTATTTCCAATAATCTTTGCTACTGTTTTGGGTGAACCACTCCACCTACTGGCCTCAGATAGGCTCACCACTGCTTTATCTAACCTCCTTGGCTCATACCGTCTCCAGTTCTCAATCTAACCTCATTGGGCGGGACCTGTTTGCTTACAGTATGCAGTCCCGCCCCCTCGGTTCGGTAGCTTGGGTGGGTTGGGGCGGGACTTGTTCTGTGCCAGTCCCACCACACCATGCCTCCTTTGAATTTGAGGCGAAGATCAAGGAGGTTTGATGGGGGGGGGGGGGGTGCTTTTCCAGTCCTGTGCCTTTTTGACGCAACCTGGGGGGGGGGGGGGGAGAGAATGAAAGAAATGCGGATTTTTTATTTTTTTAATATTTTATTATTATAGTAAATACAAAATACAGAGTGAATTTAGGTATAAACAACTTAAAAGTGCATACTAGTAACAAAAAGAGTGCAAGACAGTAGTACAGAGAAAGTTGCAGAAGTCCGGTGAATAAATATCTGGGATAAATCATCAGGATTTAAGGAGTACTGACCTCTGTCAGTTATTCGCCTAAATAAATAATAATCTAAGCTTTTCCATTTTTCGAAGTTCGGATTTGAAGGTTTTTTTTAAAACTTTGTTTCCTGCCTTCCAGCTAACGGGAGAGATGCAGGAGCAGCCAAAGAGAGCTCGCCACCCCGTGTCTCCACTCTCTTCGCCAATCGCCACCCCTACAAGCCCACCCCACTCGTCTCAAACCACAAACGTCACCTTTCATCTCCAACACCGCCCTCCTGCTCCTGCACATACCCCTTTAATCTAAATATCTGCCGACAGTATGCTGTTCCTTTAAGACGCCCGGTTTGGTACGCGTGCGCTCGTTTCCAGGTTACCAGGCAACGGTGATAACACACACTGCGCTTCCGTTTGTATCCCGGCAGCCAGCGGGACTGTCTGGAGCGCGATGTTGCAGACAGTCTTGCAGAGTGCAGACTTGGAGGTGAGAGCGAGAGGGGTGTGGGTTGGGGACAGACCAGAACAGGAGGCAGAGGGGTCGGGAGGAGGATTATAGGAGGGGTAGGGGGAGAGCAGAGGAGAGGGATGGAGGAGAGCACAGGTCAGACCCTCTATGCACATAGCAGGGGGTGGGGTGGGGTAAGAGGACAGATCTTTCATATACACAGCAGAGGGAGGGGGGAGGAGGAGGATAGACCCTCCATCTACACAGCAGAGAGGCGGGACCCTCTATATACACAGGAGGGGGAGGCGAGACCCTCCATACAAACAGCAGGGGAGGCGGAAGAGTACACACCCTCCATACAGCAATGGGGTGGGGGGAGAGGACAGATTCCTCCCCATATACACAGTAGGGGGGAGTGGAGTGACCTTTCATACACACAGTACCAAGGGGATGAGTTAGAGAATGCAAGTGTTCAGGAGGATAATATGGGGAATTTGGGGGTAATAACCTTGGGAGTGATGGGGTGAGTGGACAGACCTATATATATATTTTTATTTTTTCTTACATTTGTACCCCGCACTTTCCCACTCATAGCAGGCTCAATGCGGCTTACATATTATATACAGGTACTTATTTGTACCTGGGGCAATGGAGGGTTAAGTGACTTGCCCAGAGTTACAAGGAGGTGCCTGTGCCTGCAGTAGGAATTGAACCCAGTTCCCCAGGACCAAAGTCCACCACTCTAACCACTAGGCCACTCCTCCACTGCAGCAATGGTGTAGTATGTATTAGAGAACTGGAGTTGTCAGGAGGATATAGTTTCAAAGTTTACTTTTCATTTGATATACTGTCGGTTGGTATTTACCATCTTGATGGTATAAATATAATGAAATATATGAAAGAAGTTACAGTTATGAAAGAGTATTGAGAATAAGTAAAGAATAGACCGCTGTTCATAGTGTATATCTATAGATCTTGATGAGATCCCCTACCTGGAGAAGATCTATTAAAGTTAGGTATAATTGAAAAAAAAGTATCTTTTATTATAGACTAGGAAAAAAGGCCCGTTTCTGACACAAATGAAACGGGCGCTAGCAAGGTTTTCCTCAGAGTGTGCGTGTGATAGAGAGAGAGTGAGTGTGTGATAGAGAGTGAATGTGTGAGTGTGTGTGACAGAGAGTGAATGTGTGAGTGTGTGTGACAGAGAGTGAGACTGTGTGCGAGAGTGTGTGTGTGTGAGAATGAGAGTGTGTGCCAGGGGCCCCCTCCCTCCTAGTTTCAGGGTCTGCCCGTCCCCCCTCCAAGTTCCAGGGTCATTGCCCCCTCTCCCCCTCCCTCCAGTTTCAGGGTCCGCCTGGCCCCCCTCCAAGTTCCAGGGTCCACCCTCCCTCCCACCCATCCAGTTCCAGGGTAGTAGCCCCCCCTCCTCCAGCCACCCTGCGATGTTTAAGTGAAAAATTAGGGAGCTGTGATTGTGTGTGTGTTTGAGAATGAGAGTGTGTGCCAGGGGCCCTCCCCTCTCCCTCCCTCCCTCCCAGTTCCAGGATCCGCCTGGCCCCCCACCCAGTTCCAGGGTCGTTGCCCCCCCACCCAGTTCCAGGGTCATTGCCCCCCCTCTCTCCCTCCCTCCCAGTTCCAGGGTAGTTGCCCCCCCCTTCCCCCCCAGCCACCCTGCGATGTTTAAGTGAAAAATTAGGAAGCTGTGTGGTGTAACAAAACGCACCTGCAATGTTGTGAAGCTGGCTCCGTGGCTTCATTGAAGTGAAGGGTTGGTAAGGTTCGTCAGATTCGTGAATCTGTCACCATCTCTCTCGGCTCCGCCCTCGCGTCTCTGATAGGTCCGCCGCCCTCGACGTCTAAACGTGATGATGTCGAGGGCGGCAGAGGAGTGGCCTAGTGGTTAGGGTGGTGGACTTTGGCCCTGAGGAACTGAGTTCAATTCCCACCTCAGGCACAGGCAGCTCCTTGTAACTCTGGGCAAGTCACCTAACCCTCCATTGCCCCATGTAAGCCGCATTGAGCCCGCCATGAGTGGGAAAGCATGGGGTACAAATGTAACAAAAACAAAAACTAGTTGGTGAACAAATTTGTGTTGTATGTTCAATAGTCTGTAATCTGGATTGTAGATTTTTGGGTTAAGGAGATGAATTGCATTTCTAAATTCTCAACTTTTTCTTTAAAATATTGAGCTAAGACTTGCATCTGGAGTTGTTGTATCTGTACATTGTTCATTAGGTATTGTAGAGGATCTAACTATAAGAAAAAGTTCAGCAGAATTTGGAACCTGAGTTTATCATTTTTGAGTAATAAGATTTCTTCGATGAGATCATTTTATTTTTTATAGAGAGATACTACTTGTTCGTATGCCTAGAGTGTCTCTCAAGTTTCTCGGTTTCTCCTGTTATGCTCTTTGAGGTCCTTTTACTAAGACACAGTAGGCCTAAAGTGGGCCTACCAGGAGCTAAAAGAGCACTACCATGGGATGTGCTGAGGCGTCCCGCGATAGTTTGCTGTTCAGTATGTGCTAATCGCACGCTGGAAAATATTTATTTTACAAAGCAGGAGGCGTGCCCATGGGTGGAGAATAGGCATGCCTGCACTAATTGGGTATCGTGGACATATTATGTTGCGCTACCTGATTAGCACTGGAGCTCTTAACTCTTCCAAAATAGGTAGTGTTAAAGGCTCCCGCAGTAATGGCCACACGCTAATGCTGATATTAGCACGTGGCCATTACAAAAAAATATGTCAAGGCGGCCATTTTACTGCCATGTAAAAATTAATCGCAGTGCATGGAAAACCCATGCGCTGACACCAGTGCCGGCCACTTTTTAGTACAGCTTGGTAAAAGAACCGCTTTGTGTCTTAGCTGAATTTTAAGGTGACGCAGTTCTGGCGGGGGGGGGGGGGGGGGGGGTACCAGGTTGCAGATCTCAGCTAAGCATGCATCATAATCCTGTGTAGTGATGTTTTTGTTCTTGATTGCCAAATACTAATTAGATTTTTTGTAATTTACTCAATAGCTACATTAGGTGCATACAAATAGGCTATATATTTATTTAAAATACCTACTTTTTTGAACAATAGCTTCTCAAATACTGCAGTTAGGAAAGAAATCAGTTACTTTATATGTTATAACTGACAGATTACATATAACTTTTTTATATATTTAAAATTTGATGAAAGATTAAGGGCTCCTTTTACTAAGCTGTGATATTGATTCCCGGTTTGGCAAATATGATGAAGCCCATTCAATTCCTATGAGCTTTGTTGCATTTGCCTTGCGAGAATCACTACTGCGGTTTAGTAAAAGGAGCCCTAAGTAACTTTGCTTCGATTTGTTGGCTTGTGGAATTTAGGATCTGCCTTTTACCTCAAACCAGCTCATTTCTGGGAAAGACAGATGAGAAAAAGATTGCATAATTAGGAGAGAAATGATGTGACCTTTGCTATTCATAGTCTCATTTTATATGGATTTTATTTGTCTTTTTCTCAACCAACCGTAGCACGCCTTCATCCTAATGCAGGAATGGTGGCATCTGCCTTAATAGCAGATTATGGACTTTTCCTCCAGGAACTTGTCTAAACCTTTTTTTTTTAAACCCAGTTACACTAACTGCTGTTACCACATCCTCAGGCAATGAGTTTCAGAGCTGAACCAGCGGAAAGAGACAGAGAACAAAGTAGTTCTGAGTGAACTGCCCTCTTTAAGGGATCAGTGCACCCCTAGAATGTTCAGTATTTCTCTGTCTCCTAGCAGATGGTGGACAGATTTGTGCACCTCCTGTCTGGTGCTTGGCTGGCATTGTGCTGGTTGTAATACGGAGTATAGACTGCAAGTTTGCCTGTTAATTGAGATCTGTATCTCGATTTATTGATGCTCATACATGAGAGAATCTGTTCACAGATGTAAATTGATGCAAAACAAACACATTTTGGAGCAAAATATTTGAGATTGAAAACTGATTGAGAAAAGAAAAGTTCTGCAGTCTTTGAAATGTTCTTTGAGAATACTGTTATTTTGCAGGTTTGTTAATTCCAGTTGAAGGTCATGAGAAGCGGCATCATTATTGAATGAAAACAGCACAGTTAGCAAATTGAACCTATCCTCCAGAGCTTTGAAGTCAGAAAAATGTCTTAAAAAACTCACCTTTTAAAGCTGATATCTGATGGCTGTATTTCTTAGCAGAGTTCTGAATTGTCTGTGGTTTAGTCCCTGTTCTCTTGTTTATATTTACAGCCTTTATCACAGGGTCAACAACATGTTTGAATCAAGCACAGGCTTTTGTTCCTGTTGTAAATTTATAAGCATGTCTTTGGCTTTCTGTTGCAGTTCAACTGCAGATAAATTATTTCTCAAAGTACTGTGTTTTGTCTGAAAGTATTTTTTCAAATTGTACTCCTTAAAAACAGTGACAGATCCTATGCTAATTATGCAAATATGACCAAATATGATCAAGATTTTGTAAGCTTTGCCAATCCACTGTAAATTAATTGCTCTAGTACTGACATATGCTAACACTGCAAACATAATAAGGATTGTATTGGCCTTGACCACCAGCCTGAAGGCATTAGGGTGAGGAAATAGAATGTGATAGAGTGCCTTTATGTGATTACAATCAAAGCGGTTTACCTATTAGAAGGACTAGATGGACCATTCTGCTGATATTTACTATATTAATATGATACTATAGTGTCTGGGGCAATGGAGGATAAGGAATTGCTCACGTTAATTTGTGCAACTCAAAAAGGGGAGGCTCATTAATGTTGATATTGGCATTTATTCCTTCATTTATTTACCAATGGTGCACCTAGGATACTGTTACTGGCTGATGTGACAAAATTAATTTTAAGAGACAGAGCATAGAAGTGACATCTCTAAAAACTCTCAGCTATTGAATTCCATCTTCACACAGGATACAAAACAGCCTTTGCTGTTGGATAACCTTTCTTGTATACTGCCTCTTATAGAACAATTCTCAAAATGAGCCCAATTGGAAAAAGAAATGAAAAAGAAACTTGAAGATGAATGTTGGATGTTTAATAAGTATTTTTTCACTTAAGTCACAAATAGAGCTGTTTAATTTTTTGAGGATCTGTCACTGTTTTTAAGGAGTACAATTTGAAAAAATACATTTCCTACTAATCAGACTCTCGGAGAGAAATCTGGATTGTGTTGGAGAGATAAGTATGGTGTTACTGTAGCTGAGAAGTGATGTCTGCAGCAAATCCAACACCATGCAGCCCGTCTTCTAACTAGAAACAATACGGTTCTAGCGTAAGAAGAAAGAGTAATGCGGACAAAGGACGACCTTGTCGAGTGCCACAGCCCACCGAGAAGGCCCTAGTTTTAACCCCGTTCACCAACAACATCGTTAGAGGGTCTGTATAGGGTTTAGACCGCATTGTAGTACAATCCTGAGATGCCCACATATGTCAATGTCCTGAATAAGAACGGCCAGAGGACCTATTAAAGGCTCGTTCCTTGTCATCAAGCAGATCAAGCCATTACGTATGGATTGTGTCCATCAACCAGCAGGGGGAGATAGAGAGCACTCAACTTTTCACAGCGCCTCATGGCCAGCCAGCTCCACTGCCTCTTCAGTATTCTCTATCTCCCCAAGCAGGGTGGCTGCAGCTTCTTCGAGCTCCATCAAAAATCTGCCTGGGGGTGGCTCCTGGCTTGCCAGTTGTTAGCCGGGGTGTTAGAGGCTATAGCAGCTTCACTTTGAAGGCACATAGGTTAGCCCTTTCCCTGCCTTACCCATGCCCCCGTGGATATGGACATATTAGTTTGCTTTTCCCTGTCCTTTCCCACTCAGTGGATGCAGGCACATTGGTTCGCCTTTCCCTGCCTTTCCCACTCATCTGAGCCTCTGGAGTTCTTATTACCTCTGCTTTCCTCACAGCGTTAAAAAAAAAAAAAGAATGGAACAGAGGTTTTCCTTTGATTCTTCTATGGGACTGGAGCTGTGATACTCGGTCCGGTGAGGTAAGAGTGTTTTCCATCTCCTCAGGGGTGGGCCTGCGATAGGGGCGTTTTTGGCGCGAAACCGCCATTTTGAATTTTCCCGACGTTTTCGGCGATGGCTGCAGAGAACGTAAACCGCTGCTCCTGGTGTGGTAAGCGCAAATCAGCAGCGGGGCTCTGTAAATCGTGCTGTACAGGTGTAAGAGCCGGCCCGAGCATGGCGTGCGATGATTCTTCCCGCTCAGAGCTGGCAGCGGACGCCATTTTGAATTCTCCGCATGGCGCGGCCTCCGTAGAGACGGAGAGCCCTGAGCCCGGGGGGGGGGGGGGGGGGGGAGGACCTCGAATTGAGGCTATTCGGGGAGCGGCTAGCCCCAAACGGGATCTGGGAGCCCAGGGCGAGTTTTTCTCCCCTGATTTTGTGTTGTTATTGCATAAAGCATACATGCTGAAAAGAGCTCTCCCTCAAGGGTCGTCTGAAGCCCCTTCTATTGTCCCCCCCGGTGGATTCTGGCCTGGGACTGCCCGCTGAGGCTATTTTCTACCCTCATCTCCCCTTACGTTCCCGCCCGTAACCTCCGTTCACAGGATAAATCCCTCCTCTCAGTACCCTTCTCCACCACCGCCAACTCCAGGCTCTGCTCATTCTGCCTCGCCTCACCCTATGCTTGGAACAACCTTCCTGAACCCTTACGCCAAGCCCCCTCCCTGCCCGTCTTCAAGTCTTTGCTTAAAGCCCACCTCTTCAATGCTGCGTTTGGCACCTAACCCTTACCATTCAGTGAATCCAGACTGCCCCAATTTGACTGCCCCTATCGGACCGACCGTTCACTTGTCTATTAGATTGTAAGCTCTTTGAGCAGGGACTGTCTCTCTTTGTTAAATTGTACAGCGCTGCGTAACCCTAGTAGCGCTCTAGAAATGTTAAGTAGTAGTATTTTCCCTGATAATTGGCATAAAGAAAAGCGTAGAAGGGCTAATTCCCCTTCAGATTGTGGTGCACCTCCTTTCCCCCCCCCTCCCCCTCCCCTGTGGTCGGGCTGTGAGGATTCGGAGAGTTCTGGCAGGCCTTCGGGGTCTGAGGAGCCAGAGTCAGGTGCAGAATTACCACAGGATCTGGATGATCCCTCCGCGGTGAGGATTTTCCACCGTGATGAGCTGCCAGCGCTTATTTCAGATGCCCTACAGGTCCTTTCTATTGAAGAGCCTGACAGTGGCACGGCCTCCTCTGTGAATCCTAGGATGGCTAGTACCAAAAAGCCTGCTCGAGCCTTTCCTTTGCATGACTCCATCCAAGAGCTTATTTCCGCTCAGTGGGCTGACCCCGAGGGACCTTTGAAAGTTTCCAGGTCTATGGGGCAATTATACCCTCTGCATGAGGAGCATTTGGCTCGCTTTGCAATGCCTAAAGTAGATGCCCTAGTCACTGCGGTGATAAAGAGAGCTACCCTCCCTGTGGAAGGAGGAGTTGCCCTGAAGGATATACAAGACCGTAGGCTGGAAGCAGCACTTAAACGGTCCTTTGAATTTGCAGGTCTTACTGTTTGGGCGTCTGCATGCAGTTGTTATGCTGCTAGAGTCTGCCTGGCGTGGTTGCAACAGGCAGTGGAACAGCCTGGAGATGGAGCGGAGCCCTTCTCAGATGTGGTTCCGCGGCTGGAGTCGGCCTTGTCCTTTTTGGCTGATGCCCTTTATGATATTGTCAGAGCTTCAGCTAAACAAATGGCAGTAACAGTGGGTCTTTTCGACCTATTCTGGACTTAAAAGAATTAAACAAGTCCCTGAGAGTGTGGCATTTCCACATGGAAACCCTGCGCTCCGTCATTGCTGCGGTACAGCCAGGAGAGTTTCTCACGTCTCTAGACCTGAAAGAAGCTTACTTGCACGTACCAATTTGGCCCCCGCACCAGAAGTTTCTGAGGTTTGCGGTGTTGGGAAAACATTTCCAGTTCCGGGCCTTGCCTTTTGGCCTCACCACAGCTCCCCGAACCTTTTCAAAGGTAATGGTGGTAGTAGCTGCTTTGCTCAGGCGAGAAGGTATCAGGGTTCACCCGTACCTAGATGACTGGCTCATCAGAGCAGACTCTGTAACAGAGAGCTATCAAGCTACATCCAGAGTGGTCTCAGTACTTCAATCTCTAGGCTGGTTCGTCAATATGGCCAAAAGTCACCTGACCCCCTTGCAATCTCTAGAATATTTGGGGGCCAGGTTCGACACAGACTCGGGCTATGTATACCTAGCCGAGCTAAGGCGGTGCAAGCTTCAGAATCAGATCCGTCTGCTCCTGAGGATGCCCCGCCCGCGAGCTTGGGACATTGTCCAGCTGCTGGGATCGATGACAGCCACATTGGAAGTGGTGCCCTCGGCGAGAGCGCACCTGAGAACTCTACAGTATTCCCTACTTCAAAGATGGTCTCCAGTTTCTCAGGATTATCAATGCAGACTTTCTTGGCTCCCTGTGGCCCAACTCAGCATGGAGTGGTGGCTCTCAGACAGCATGCTGCGGCGAGGAATGCCGCTGGCACTCCCCGATTGGTATCTAGTAGTGACAGATGCCAGACTGAAGGGCTGGGGCGCACATTGCAAGGGGAAGCATGCCCAGGGTCTATGGACACTCGAGGAGTCTGAGTGGTCCATCAACCGCCTGGAGTTGAAAGTGGTGTTTCAGGTGCTTCTGGCCTTTCAAGTGACCCTGGAAGGATTGGCTGTCAGAGTGATGTCGGACAACACAACAGCAGTGGCCTACATAAATCGACAAGGCGGCACTCAGTGCAGAGCACTGGCCGCACAGGCTGAACAGATTTGCCACTGGGCCGAGCTGCATCTTCAGTTTCTGTTGGCAGCTCACATTGCAGGTCAGAGCCACGTGCAAGCTGATTATCTAAGCAGGCATCACATCGATCCAGCAGAATGGGAACTAGCAGACGAAGTATTCCTGCAGATATGTGCCAAATGGGGCAAGCCCGTGATGGATCTTATGGCGACAAGTTCAAATGCCAAAGTCCCATGCTTCTTCAGCAGAAGGAGAGGTCCTCGCTCGGCAGGGTTGGATGCCTTGACTCAGCCCTGGCCTCCGGGCCTACTATATTTGTTCCCTCCGTGGCCCTTGATAGGGCGCGTGCTCCTGCGGATTCGGCTGCACCCAGGAGAATTGGTCCTTATCGCCCCGGATTGGCCCAGGAGGCCTTAGTATGCGGACCTCCGACAGATGCTAGTGGAGGCTCCCCTTCCTTTACCTCTGGTACCGAACCTGTCGTCACAGGGCCCGGTAGCCATTGAGGACGCCTGCCGCTTTGGTCTTTTGGCATGGCGATTGAGAGGGCGCAATTGAGGGACAAAGGCTATTCAAACACAGTCATTTCCACTCTCCTGCAGGCCCGCAAGCGTTCCACGTCCGTGGCTTATGCCAGGATTTGGCGCCAGTTTGAGTCTTGGTGTGCTTCAAAAGCGATCATACCCATGCGGGCTCCTGTCTCGCCGATTCTGGACTTTTTGCAGGATGGTGTACAAATAGACTTGGCCTATAATTCCCTGCGGGTGCAAGTGGCAGCGTTGGCCTCCCTTCGTGGTAAGGTTGAAGGCGTGTCTTTAGCTGCTCATCCAAATGTGGCACGGTTTCTTAGTGGGGTGCTTCGGCTCCGGCCTTCCATGCGAGCACCCTGTCCAGCTTGGAACCTGGGGCTAGTTTTGAAGGCCATGCAGGCTTCTTCTTTTGAGCCGCTTCGGTGAGCATCGGAGAAAGATTTGACACTAAAGGCCGTTTTTCTCGTGGCCATCACTTTGGCGAGACGGGTGTCAGAGCTCCAGGCGCTGTCCTGTAGAGACCCATTTCTGCAAGTCTCAGAGTCCGGGGTCACGGTTCGGACCGTGCCTTCCTTCATGCCTAAGGTGGTTTCAGCGTGTCACCTAAACCAGCCTGTTTTCTTGCCCTCCTTTGATAAGGAGGAGTTTCCAGAATCTTTTGGGCAGTTGCACCTGTTGGATGTGCGCAGGACTCTGCTGCAGTATCTGCGAGTTACTATCTCTTTCAGGATCTATGATCATCTGTTTGTTTTGCTATCAGGTCCTCGCAGAGGGTCTCCAGCGTCTAAAGCCACTATTGCCCGCTGGTTCAAAGAAACTATCTTTTCAGCTTATCTGCTTGCCGGCCGGTCTCCGCCTGTAGCCTTTAAGGCGCATTCTACCAGAGCGATTTCTTCCTCTTGGGCTGAAACTGGAGCACTCTCTCATCAAGAGATATGCAGTGCAGCAACATGGGCTTCTAAGCTCTCTTTTGCCTGACATTACAGGCTGGATGTGGCTGCTAGGAGAGATGCGCGTTTTGGAGCACAAGTGTTAGCGCGTGGTGTGACCTGTTCCCACCCTATATAGGGATTGCTTTGTTACATCCCATACGTAATGGCTTCATCTGCTTGATGACAAGGAAGGGAAAATTAGGTTCTTACCTTGGTAATTTTCTTTTCTTTAGTCATAGCAGATGAAGCCATGAGCCCTCCCTGTATGATTGTCTGTATACTGTGAATCTGTTTCAGGTTCTGTTCTTGTTTCCTGAAGTTCCTTCCTTGGGAGAAAGTTGGAAAACAGTCTTCAGGATTCATGTTCACTTATAGGAGGATGAGTCCATTCTCTCCAGTTTATGTTTTGGAGGATGAGTTTATTCCCTCCAGGAGTTTGCGTGTATCCCCTCCAGTTATACAATAAGGAGGACGAGTTTATTCCCTCCAGGAGGATGTGTTCATTCCCTCCTTTTGAGTTCATGCCCTTGTTAAGGGGCCATCGTTTGCTGTGAGGAAAGTTCATGTTATTCCCATTGCGGTTTGCCATACTGCTTTGGAAGCTTCAAATACTGAAGAGGCAGTGGAGCTGGCTGGCCATGAGGCACTGTGAAAAGTTGAGTTTTCTCTATCTCCCCCTGCTGGTTGATGGACACAACCCATATGTAATGGCTTCATCTGCTATGACTAAAGGAAAGAAAATTACCAAGGTAAGAACCTAATTTTCCCATTATGTGGTCCAAATGACCAATCAAAGCTGTTTTTTACTGAAAGATACATGGTGATTGGGTAGCAAACCCATCATTAAGCGGGTATAAAAAAAAACATGAATGGACTTTAAAAAAAAAATTTTCATTCAAGGGCTGCATTAAGCCCTTCAAACGATGTATCCAGCGCTGCTCACACTGCCAAAGCAGTTTTCAAATATTCCCTCCTCTTTGGCTTGATGACATCTGGTCAGTCACCCAGCATTGGGTATCTCAAAAATCGTGCTTATATTGTTGAACTTGAGGTGCTTCTAACCTCTGCTTTGGAGATATAGTGTGTGTGTTTAATTAATTGAGTTTTAAAGGGATAAGAAGTCTGTCCCACATAAAGCAATTGACAGGGTCACTGAAAAATGTATACTACTCCTCAAAGAGGTGTAGGTCGTGTATCTGGATTCTTAAAACATATCTCATAAGTGATCTCACACATCAAACAGAATCCACATTTAAGCTCTGGAACTCTGCCAGAGGATGTGGTAACAGCGGTTAGCGTATTTGTGTTTAAAAAAAGGTTTGGACAGGTTCTTGGAGGAAAAGTCCATAACCTGCTATTGAGATAGACATGGGGAAGCCACTGCTTACCCTGGGATTGGTAGCATGGAACGGTGCTACTGTTTGGGTTTCTACCAGGTACTTGTGACCTGCATTAGCTACTCCTGGAAGCAAGATACTGGGTTAGATGCTGACCATCGATCTGCCCAATTATGGCTATTCTTATGTTCTTATCTTTTAAGAATCCAAAAGTAGCATATATTATTTAGTGTCCCTGTTATTTGCTTCATGTGGGACAGACTTCCCATCCCTTTAAAACTCAATTAATTGAACACAAATACTGTTAATTTGGAGACATTGCCATGAGAGGTAACATATGCAAGAGTAGCACAGTATATCACAGTAGATGGAGACCAAATTAGCTCATGTACTCTGTCCACTTGAGATTCATCCACTTTGGTAGATGACTCTTGGGCTTTCTCACTGTTTTGTTGTCTATTTCTTGGGTCCTGTAGGATTGGTTAACTGTCTCATGGTTTTTTGGGCCCTGAAGAAAATTCTGCTGTTTTCTGAGTCCTGTTTTGTGGTGGATTACCTTGTTCTTTGTGTGTCCTTTGCATATTTTGGGTTATGATTAGTAAAGCATGCAATGTTAATCCTATTAATGTGCATTATTAGTAAATGAGTCCATTACTTAAAATGGGATCTACGATAACGCATGTTAATTTTTGTTTGCATGCAGTAACACAATCGCACCTCTTATTAAAACTAGCTTTTGAAAGGCATCCAGTAGACAGTTTGCTGCTGCTTCTAAATAATTCTTTATGAACAGTTTTCATTGAATGCATATATATTTTGTTTTCTAGCTTTGGAATTATAGTCTGTATGTCTGATCTTCAGTGCACCGTGTGGAGCAAAGCAGTCACAGGAGTGTGAAAAACTGGGTAGAACTTGCACTACAGGACAAATCTGGTCCTTTGCTGGGAGAAGTAGAACAGTGAAACACTGCAAGATTGATTTGGTGTCCTGCAGGAGAGGAACAGTGTGACACTACAGGACAGAATTGGTGTGTCTCAGGAGAGAAGTGGAACTAGTGGGATGATGCAAAACTGATCTGGGGTCCCAGGAAAGAGTTGATATCTAATCAAAAGGTTGAGCTGTGCCTCAATGAGTCATACCATCAGTGTTCCAGAGGTGGAGGATCATATCTCCCAGAAATATGAGATCAAGAAACGACTGGGCAAAGGAGTAAGTACAGTCTGACTTTGAGCTTGGTGGATGGGGAGGGAAAGGGAGGTGGGAGGTGAGTAAGTACAATATAACTCTAGGCTTGGAGAAGGAGTAGAGGGAGTGCAGTCTGAACCTAGGTGTTTATTTTGGTTCTTGATATACCCTTTTTGCTGACAGGGAGATCAAAGCGGATTACAAATAAAATTTTAAAACAGAAAAGAAAAGAATGCCAATAATTATTAAAGGGAAAGAATCACTCAATCAAGTCAACATTTAAAACAGGTCATGCAATCCGACTAATAGCAACACAGACCATGTCGCCCGAATCCAATCATCTCCCAAAAGCAATCTCAAAATAGTGAGGGAGGAGCAGGAGCTGGAGGGGCTATGACAGAGCTGCCAAGGGGTCCTGATTTTTGAGAGGGAGATTTAGTACACGCCCCAGCCCTGCCCCACTCTACCTCAAGGCTCCACCCCCTGGCACACCTCAGTTCCGCAGCCATTGCAAAAAATATTTTATTTACACCAGTGACAGCAGGGATGGGGTAAGAGGGAGTGTTTCAGTTCACTCTATTATACCCCCTATCCAGCATCTGTTCCCTCCGGGGGTATAACTGCAAGGGCTTAAGCCCACTCCAAAATTGAGCCTACCATGAGTGGGAAAGCGTGGGGTACAAATGTAACAAAAAAAAAATTGTGGCACTGGTTGAATCGCTGATGGAGATGCCCAAGCCCGCTTGCTGAAGAGGTCCACTGCATGAGCCCCCTATTGTGCTGTTTGAGCAGTGTAGCAGTCGGCAGTGTTCTTCAGACGCCGATGCCAGACCTCCTACATATGCTCAGTTCAGGCACTTGAAAATGGAAAATAAGATGATACCTTTTTATTGGACTAGCCTAACCTTCTTCCATTAGCTTTCAGAGGCCAAAACCTGTGTCAGGTCAGGTCACTGCTGTTGTAGTATCCTCTCCTGACTTGAGGAAAGAAGTGTTGGTGTCTGAAGACTATGCAAAAATGTATGAAAATTAGTCCAATATCATCTTATTTCTATTTTGTGTTTTATTTGTATTTATTAACCTTTATTAACACAGCTAAATTACTTTCTCTGAGGACAAGCAGGCTGTCCTATCCTCACAAGTGGGTCGACGTCTGCGTCTGCCCGGGAACCAGCATTGCAATAGCAAATAGAAAAAAACTTTGCCAGAGCCTTCTGGCATGCATGCAGCATACCTGAGTTTCTTTTTTTTCGTGACGAGGTGCAACAGGTTCCTCCTATGCTCCTTGTTTTTGCCCGGGAAGAAGAGCCTTCTTTCTTGAGCGACTTTTCGTCGTGTTTTTTCCCCTCTTCTGTAGTTTAAAAAAACAGTGTTTCCTTATTTATATTTAAATGTTTTTATTGTGAATTAGTGAATAAAGCACAACATAGCCGAAAGCAAATACACATTCTGAACATAATAATAGCATAGGTCGACTGATCTATTACAGATAAAGGAAAAGTTATCTTGTTCTTTGTTTGTTTCTTTACCATCTCAACAAGATATATAAAATATACTCACAACTTTTCTCCCCGTCCCGAACTCCCTCCCACCCGTGCTAATAATGTACACTGCTACTGCATTGACACGCTGAAATACACACTCCGGTTTACATATTCATGAGATATCCCTTGTCCGCTGGGGTTAACGTGTGCCAAAATGGTGACCAAACCCTAAAGAAAACTGATTCTGTAAATTTGGGGTCCGACATTGCCACTCTTCGCTCAAACTTCATTTATGCTATCATCATGCCTCGCCATTGCTGTATTGTGGGACATTTTGAAGAAATCCACTCGCTCAATATTACTGATTTGGCTATAATAGTCGATCTGTGCACGAACCCTTTGAAACCTGCCGGTACAGGTGTGATCAATGAAGGTTGTCCAAACAATAAGAGAGGGTCTCGTCTCCATTTAGTATGCCACATTGCCGAGACTTGGAGGCTCATTTTCAAAGCACTTAGCCTCCCAAAGTTCCATAGAAACCTATGGAACTTAGCCTCCCAAAGTGCTTTGAAAATATGCCTCATAGTGTAGCAAGCGGGTCCAAAATGTGACAATTTTAGGGCACGACCAGTACATATGTCCCAAGTTAGCACCCTGGGTCATACACTTAGGGCATGCACCATCAGGAGAAACTCTCACGTAGAATGCCCGTCGTGGTGGCATATGTACCCGCATAGCAAATTTGTATTCCAGTTCCTGGTGCGCCACCATTTTTGAAGATCTTTTGATATTTAGAACAAAACTCTGAAATGTGGACCTAGAGACTATTGTTGCCTAATCTGTACTCCAGGCATTGGCCACTGCAGTGTAGTTAGGTTCTTGTACAGAGTCTCTAATATGTCTATGGTGCATCTTCAGTGGGATCTTATTTTGTGACTGGAAGGAAAAAGCAGAGGATATCTCTTCCTGCACATCTTCCGTCAGAGTTTCCCAGGGTAAGCTATGCACATAATGTCTCAACTGTAAGTAGTGGAATTGATCAGAAGGTGGTAAGGAGTATTGAATTTGCAGCTCCTCAAACGTCCGTATCCGGCCTTCTTCCGTTAGGGCCTGCGTTAAATATTGCAATCCTTTCTGTTTCCATCTGGCAAAGGCAGGGTAGAGATTTCCTGCTGGAAACTTAGGGTTGCCGCAGATTGCTAGAAATGGTGACGTTCTCGCAGAGAATTGGTGGTGACAACAAATCCACTTCCATGTGGCTTTTGCGGTAGGGAAGATGGACGTGTTAGCCAATAATGGGGGTATTGAGCCCCCACCCACATGTAGTAGGCAGCTGAAATGGATGTCTGCAGTGAGTGCCGTTTCTATAGTTGTGGCCGAAAAGTCCGACGTTGAACGATACCAGTCAGAAATATGGCGCATTCCACTTGCGATTGTAAGATCGGAGAATGGGCGTGCAAGTGGCAGATGAAGTTCAATGTTGACAAGTGCAAAGTGATGCATGTGGGTAAGAGGAACCCGAATTATAGCTACGTCTTGCAAGGTTCCACGTTAGGAGTTACGGATCAAGAAAGGGATCTGGGTGTCGTCGTCGATGATACGCTGAAACCTTCTGCTCAGTGTGCTGCTGCGGCTAGGAAAGCGAATAGAATGTTGGGTGTTATTAGGAAGGGTATGGAGTCCAGGTGTGCGGATGTTATAATGCCGTTGTATCGCTCCATGGTGCGACCGCACCTGGAGTATTGTGTTCAGTACTGGTCTCCGTATCTCAAAAAAGATATAGTAGAATTGGAAAAGGTACAGCGAAGGGCGACGAAAATGATAGTGGGGATGGGACGACTTTCCTATGAAGAGAGGCTGAGAAGGCTAGGGCTTTTCAGCTTGGAGAAGAGATGGCTGAGGGGAGATATGATAGAAGTGTATAAAATAATGAGTGGAATGGATCGGGTGGATGTGAAGCGACTGTTCACGCTATCCAAAAATACTAGGACTAGAGGGCATGAGTTGAAGCTACAGTGTGGTAAATTTAAAACGAATCGGAGAAAATTTTTCTTCACCCAACGTGTAATTAGACTCTGGAATTCGTTGCCGGAGAACGTGGTACGGGCGGTTAGCTTGACGGAGTTTAAAAAGGGGTTAGATAGATTCCTAAAGGACAAATCCATAGACCGCTATTAAATGGACTTGGAAAAATTCCGCATTTTTAGGTATAACTTGTCTGGAATGTTTTTACGTTTAGGGAGCGTGCCAGGTGCCCTTGACCTGGATTGGCCACTGTCGGTGACAGGATGCTGGGCTAGATGGACCTTTGGTCTTTCCCAGTATGGCACTACTTATGTACTTATGTACTTATGTAAGATAGCGAATGCTCAATAGTCCCAGCCCGCCATATTCCACCGGGATGTATAAAGTCTTGATAGGAAGTCTAGCCTTTTTCCCTCTCCACAAAAATTTCTGTAGGTGCTTATGTAGTTTCTTCTCATCTTCAAGTCTGAGGAAAAGCGGCAATGTCTGAAATATGTATAGCCACTTCGGCACAAGCAGAATATTATATATAGCTATTCTACCCAGCAATGACAAAGGATAATCTTTCTACGTTATCAACTTACGACAGGTCATCTCCATCAAAGGGGTTACATTAGCATGATACAATCGCGTCAGATCTTGGGTAATATATGTACCTAGGTATTTGATTTTATCCCGTGCCCAAGTTAATGGAATATCCAGCTCACCCGGTCCCTCATCTATGTGGAATGCTTTAAGCCCGATTGATTTGTGTACATTTAGTGTAAAACCTGAAATTTCCCCAAATGCCTGAATCAAGTCTAGTAGTGTTCTTAGGGAACCATTCGGTTGTGTGGTAACTACCATTAAATCATCCGCAAAAGACAGGGCTTTAATTACTTCGCCACCGACTTGTATTCCAGGGATCTCTGCGGAACATTTAATGGCTCGCAAAAGGGGTTCCATAGCTATGATGAAGAGTGCTGGTGAGCGAGGATACCCCTGCCTAGTACCTCGCTGTATTGGAAAAGATTCTGATTGGACTCCATTAAGTAACACTGATGCTCTAGGCTGTGTATATAATGCTTGTATGGCCTTAATCATCCATCCGCCAATCCCCATATATCTTAGTACCGCAAACACATATTCCCACTCAATCTTGTCGAACGCCTTTTCGGCGTCGAGGGAGTACAAGCAAGTTGGGATCTCCTGTTTCTGGCCTTGTGCCATAGCTAAAAGTAAGCGTCGGACATTTCTTGCTACCTGTCTGGTTTTCACAAAACCAACCTGTTCCTCTCCAATGACTCTAGGAAGGATATTAGACAGCCGGTTTGCTATAACTTTGGCCAAAATTTTGAGATCTACATTTATAAGGGATATAGGCCTATACAAGTTTGCTTGATCTTCCGGGCGGCCTAGTTTGTGTATTAACGTAATTAGGGCCATGTTGAAATGTGGTGGGAATTTACTTTCTCTAATAGTCTGCTCGTAAAAACCATAAATTCTGGGGTAAAAGGAAGCTGGTAACAACTTATAAAACTCCCCTGAGAATCCGTCTGGTCCAGGAGCAGATCCCAAGGGTAGGGTTTTATGGCTTCCTGTATTTCTTTCTGTGTGAGGGGTTGATCAAGTTCTCTCTGTTCTTGCTCTGTCAAATGCGGTAAACGAGCTTGATCAAGAAACTGGTTTATTCCCTCTATGTTTAAATTCTGAGATGGTTCATATAAAGTTCTAAAGAATGTTCGGAGGATCTCAGCCATCTTTTCACTATTGATTTGGAGTTTCCTGGAGGGGTCTCTAAGAGAGACGATGGGATTCTGTGTCCCTCCAGCTTTAACTAATCTCGACAAGAATGCCCCGGACCTATTGCCATATCGTTGAAACTTATATTTTTGGAACGCCAATGATCTACAAGCCTGTTGGTGTAATAAAGAGTTAAGGGTCACCTGGACTGTGTGGAGCTGTTCCTTCGTGGTTGCTGAAGGGTACTGGGTATATCTTAATTTGGCTTTTTTTTATGTTTCAACGATTTTTATTGATGACAAATTGAAAATTACAACTTACTGTACCATATTAATAGCATGTTTAACATGAGCATCGCTGGCATACATCCTTATTATTAGTCATCAAGCTTTTACATTTAACCCTCCCCCTTCTGCTAAATGTTCAACTGTTGACAACTGATTAATTATAATACAACCAATCTTAAGTGCAGTATAACCAAACATTTAAAACTTACAGTGCTTAAACCGCCTGTTATCTCAACAGTGTCAAGTTATTATTATTTAACCCTCCTCCCCCCTCCCACCCACCCCTATTCCCTTGTAGTGCTGGAGGATGCTAATTTTACCAAATAAGTTGCCACTTTGACCAATCATATCTCCATTTGCTAGGAACCACCCAGCCTTCCGTCCTGGACGCTATCGGGCCGAACGCCTCTTTAACCCAAGAAAATCAGAACTCATCTATGGAACTCTGCAATTTGACTTCTTATCAAGTCCTTGACCTCCACCTTATCACACAAGCCTCCATCAATCCAAACCTCCCAACTTGATCCCAAATCACCCCCCCCCCCCCCCAGCAAGCATCCAATGATCCTATACTGTCTCCAGCTTCGGGCAGCCTGCACGCCCCCTCCGCTTCCCATTAATTTGTTCAGGCATTAAGAAGCAAGCTGCGCCCCCTTGGGCTAAGAATTTGCAGGTACGGTATCCAGATCTGGATAAATTGTGCTCTACGTTTGGGAGATTGTTTTGAGTCCCTGGCCTCCCAGGAAGCCAGAAGGTGCACCTGGTTTCGCCAGTGCCAGTAGGCCGGCTCATCCGGTGAAGTCCAATATTGCATAATGCACTTTCGAGCTACCAAACTCAGCTTCCTACACAACTTTATAGCGGGGGCACGTAGCGGGGCAAAAGCTCTTGGTTGATCTAGCAGAAACTGCCTTTCCGTGCCTTGAATCTTATTTCCCAGTCTAATCAAAAAACCCCTTCCATATCATCAAGCTGATCAATCCATAGACTGGTGGGTTGTGTCCATCTACCAGCAGGTGGAGATAGAGAGCAAACTTTTGCCTCCCTATATGTGGTCATGTGCTGCCGGAAACTCCTCAGTATGTTCTCTATCTCAGCAGGTGGTGGTCACACACAGCAGCAGCTCTGGCTAGGCCTCCAAGCCTAATCCTTAGGTTTTGTTGAGGCCTGGGGTTGAGGGCTCTTTTGAGCAAGTGCAAACCTGGTGGTGCCAGGTCCCTCCTTTTCTCCCCCCTCCCGCTGGCTCCGTTAAAAAAAAAAAAAAAAAAAAAATTTTAAACGTCCTTAAAGGCGTTTATTTCGACGTTTATTTAAACGTTCATTGCAGCTACTCACTGGGACACCAGTTCGTTACAGCTCGGAGCGGCAAGCAGGTAATTTTACCTTTTTATAGCGGGCAGGGGGTTCCCCGATTCTTCTCCTCGTGGCATATGGCTTCGGAGGGCGAGGGCGCAAAGGGTCGCTCCCCGGATCGCTGGAGCGCTTCTAGAGGGGATGCGGGGGTTTTACAGCCTGATTCGCCCTTGATGGGTGACAGTTTAGTGACCGATGAATGTCCCGGTCCTTCCTCTGGCGTGGCGGTTTTTCCCGCCATAAACGCCCATCCCCCGCTCCTCGCCTCCGCCATCTTGGCCGGCCACGCGGCTCGGACGGCTTCTTCGTGGGCCGCCCTTGAGGTTGGAGACATTAATGTCATGAACGCCCTTAATTTGGGCGACGGCACAAAAGCGGCTAAAGTTAAGCGCCGTTCTTCCCGCGCGGCTCCTTCGCGGAGTGTCGCGCCGGACGCCATTTTGGATGCGCAGCATGTCTCTCCCCCCGCTCTTGCGAGCGCCGGTTGAGGGTGCGTCTAGGGCTGTTTCCCAGGCTGCGGAAGTGCACAGTCTGGGGGGTTTCTCCCCCGAGTTTGTTTTGCTGCTGCATCAGGCTTTCCTCATGCAAAACGCTGCCCCTGCTCCCTCTTCTGGTAAAGAGGTTGAGGTTCCCAGAGGTAAACGCCCTCGGGTTGATTCCCAGGCCTTGGAGGACTTTGTCTCCTCCGATGTAGATGAGGGCAGCGTGTCTGAGGTCTCCCAACGGTCCTTTGCGGATTCCTTGGAGGAGATAGATCCCCGCTCGGATGGAGCGGATGACCCCTCTGCAGCGCGGCTTTTTAGCCCAGAGGATTTGCCCAACCTGTGGTTACAGGCCATGGACACTTTGAAGATTTCCTCTCCGGAGGACGTCTCTCCCTCAGCCCCTGTTGGCTCTGCCATTATGCTGGGGACGAAGCGCCCGCCTAGAACCTTCCACGTGCATGATGCCATGCACACCTTAATTTCGGCTCAATGGGATGTCCCGGAAGCGAGCCTTAAAGTGGCTAGGGCTATGTCCCGCCTCTATCCTTTGGCTGTGAGTGAACGTGAGGCCTATCTGTGGCCTACCGTGGATTCTTTAATCACTGCGGTGACTAAGAAAACGGCTTTGCCGGTGGAAGGTGGCACGGCCCTAAAGGACGCCCAAGGCAGAAGATTGGAGGCGGCCTTAAGGTCGTCCTTTGAGGCGGCTGCTTTAAGTTTGCAGGCCTCAGTTTGCGGCTCCTATGTGGCCAGGGCGTGCCTGACTATGGTGCAGCGGGCTTCCCCCTCGGATCATTCCTTGAGGGCTGATTGGCCGGCCCTGGAATCGGGCTTAGCCTATTTGGCAGACTTGCTGTATGATGTCTTGAGGGCCTCAGCTAAAGGCATGGCTCAGACAATCTCTGCGCGGCGGTGGCTTTGGCTGAAACATTGGTCTGCTGACCACGCCTCTAAATCCCGCCTGGCTAGATTTCCTTATAAAGGCAAGCTGCTCTTTGAGGTCGAGCTGGACAAAATCGTGACCGATCTCGGCACGTCTAAGGGCAAGAAATTACCAGAGGTCAGGGCTCGGGCTAGTACTCGTCCCGGTACCTTTAGAGGACGGTTGCAGGAAGCCCGTCGGTACCGCCCGGGCAAGTCGGGCTCCTCTGCCCCTTCTTCCTTCAAGAGGAATTTCTCCCCCAAGCAGCATTCCTTTCGCAGAGACCGCCGTCCCGGAGGTGCTCACTCCGGTCCTCCCCCAGGGTCTCGTACCCAATGACGGGGCCTTGGTCCACGCCCCAGTGCAGATTGGAGGGCGGCTGTCCTCGTTTCTGGGCGAGTGGACCACAATAACTTCAGACGCGTGGGTGCTGGAAGTCATCAGAGACGGCTACAAGCTAGAGTTCTGCCGACCCTTAAAGGACGGGTTCGTACTCTCTCCCTGCAAGTCTCCGGTCAAAGCTGTGGCAGTGCAGCAGACCTTGGACAATCTGATCCGCCTGGGCGCGGTCGTTCCGGTGCCAGAAAGTCAGCTTGGCAAGGGACGTTACTCCATTTACTTTGTGATACCAAAGAAAGGAGGTTCTGTCCGGCCTATCCTCGACCTCAAAGGGGTCAATCGGGCCTTGAAAGTGCGGCACTTTCGCATGGAGACTCTCCGCTCTGTTATAGCGGCAGTGAAGGCAGGAGAGTTCCTGGCATCCTTGGACATCAAGGAAGCGTACCTGCATATTCCCATCTGGCCTCCTCATCAACGCTTTCTGCGTTTTGCAGTCCTGGGACGACACTTCCAGTTCAGAGCCCTCCCATTCGGGTTGGCTACTGCTCCGCGGACCTTTTCCAAAGTAATGGTGGTCCTCGCGGCCTTCCTACGAAAGGAAGGGGTACAAGTCCATCCTTATCTGGACGACTGGTTGATCCGAGCCCCCTCTTATGCAGAGTGCGGCAAAGCTGTGAACCGGGTAGTTGCTCTTTTGAGCTCCCTGGGATGGATCATCAACTGGGAGAAGAGCCAGCTGCGCCCGACTCAGTCCCTGGAGTACCTGGGAGTTCGATTCGACACCCAAGTGGGCAGAGTGTTCCTGCCAGACAATCGGATTGTCAAACTTCAGGCTCAAGTGGACCAGTTCCTAGTAGCCTCTCCTCCTCGGGCTTGGGACTATGTGCAGCTGTTGGGCTCTATGACGGCCACGATGGAAGTAGTGCCCTGGGCCAGGGCTCATATGAGACCACTTCAACAATCTTTGCTGCGGCGCTGGACTCCGATGTCGGAGGATTATGCTGTGCGCCTTCCCTTGGACCCAGCAGTGCGCAAGGCGCTGAGCTGGTGGATGCAGACAGACAAGTTGTCTGCGGGAATGCCTCTGGTGACCCCAGAGTGGATTGTCGTCACGACGGACGCCTCTTTGTTGGGCTGGGGAGCCCACTGCTTGGGAAGGACAGTGCAGGGGCTCTGGTCTCCTGCAGAGGCAAAGTGGTCTATCAACCTCCTGGAACTCAGAGCCATTCGGTTGGCGCTTTTGGAGTTCATCCCGGTACTGGTGTTGAAGCCTGTACGGGTCCTGTCAGACAATGCCACGGCTGTGGCCTATGTCAACCGCCAGGGAGGTACCAAGAGCGCCCCTCTAGCCAAGGAGGCTATGAATCTTTGCCAGTGGGCGGAAGCGAACCTGGAGCAGCTTTCAGCGGCCCACATTGCCGGAGTCATGAATGTCAAGGCGGACTTTCTCAGTCGCCATACCTTGGAGCCCGGAGAGTGGCAACTATCTGCTCAGGCGTTCTTGGACATCACGAAGCGCTGGGGCCAGCCGAGCCTAGATCTGATGGCGTCATCGGCCAATTGCCAAGTGCCGCGCTTTTTCAGCAGAGGACGGGACCCTCGATCCCTGGGAGTAGATGCTCTTCTCCAACAGTGGCCGACACAAGAGCTCCTCTATGTGTTCCCGCCCTGGCCCATGGTGGGCAGGGTGCTAGACCGGGTGGCAAAGCATCCCGGCAGGGTAATCCTGGTGGGTCCGGATTGGCCCAGACGTCCCTGGTATGCGGACTTGATCAGGCTCTCAGTCGACGATCCTCTGCGGCTGTCAGTGGAGCAGGGCCTGTTACATCAGGGTCCCGTGGTGATGGAGGATCCCTCCCCCTTTGGCCTTACGGCCTGGCTATTGAGCGGCAGCGTCTGAGGAAGAAAGGCTTCTCAGACAAGGTCATCGCCACTATGCTAAGAGCGAGGAAGCACTCTACTTCTACTGCTTATGCCAGGGTTTGGCGTATATTTGCAGCGTGGTGTGAAGCAGGCTCACTTTCTCCCTTCACTGCTCCAATTTCTTCAGTGTTGGCGTTCCTGCAAGAAGGTCTGGAGAAAGGCCTGTCGCTCAGTTCCCTTAAAGTCCAGGTAGCGGCTCTGGCTTGCTTCAGGGGCCGCCTGAAGGGTGCTTCCCTGGCTTCGCAGCCAGATGTGGTGCGCTTTCTCAAGGGAGTTAATCACCTGCGCCCTCCTCTGCACTCAGTGGTGCCTGCGTGGAATCTCAACCTGGTGCTAAGAGCATTGCAGAAGCTGCCTTTTGAACCCTTGTCAAGGGCATCTCTGATAGACCTGACGTGGAAAGCAGTCTTTTTGGTGGCTATCACTTCAGCCAGAAGAGTTTCCGAGCTCCAGGCGCTCTCATGTCGAGAGCCTTTTCTGCAGTTCACTGAGGCAGGAGTGACTATTCGCACAGTGCCTTCCTTTCTGCCCAAGATTGTTTCTCGCTTCCATGTGAATCAGCAGCTCTGTCTCCCTTCCTTTCGTAGGGAGGACTACCCAGAGGAGTACTCTGCTCTTAAATATCTGGATGTGAGGCGAGTCATCATCAGATACTTGGAAGTGACCAATGATTTCCGGAAATCGGATCATCTGTTTGTCCTGTTTGCAGGTCCTCATAAGGGTCTGCAGGCTGCTAAGCCTACAGTGGCAAGATGGGTCAAGGAAGCCATTGCAGCGGCTTATGTGGCCGCAAGGAAGGTGCCGCCTATCCAGCTGAAGGCTCACTCCACGAGAGCTCAGGCGGCCTCGATGGCAGAGGCCGGATCCGTCTCCTTGGAAGAGATATGCAAGGCGGCAACTTGGGCTTCGGCTCATACATTCTCCAAGCATTACCGTTTGACGGTGGCTGCACGGGCGGAGGCCCGGTTTGGAGCTTCAGTGTTGAGGTCATGGATTTCAATGTCCCGCCCTGGGTGAGTACTGCTTCGGTACATCCCACCAGTCTATGGATTGATCAGCTTGATGATATGGAAGGTAAAATTATGTATAATCATACCTGATAATTTTCTTTCCATTAATCATAGCTGATCAATCCATAGCCCCTCCCAGATATCTGTACTGTTTTTATTCTGGTTGCATTTCAGGTTCAAGTTTAGTCTTCAGTTACTTCAGAAAGACTTCGTGTTCAAGTTTTTTCACTTGGATTCTTCAAGAGTTGAGACGAGTTTGTGTTACAGTGAGCTGCTGCATTCCTCTCCCCCCCGTTCTACGGGGCTGGATTGAGACATAAATTCTGCCGGCACTCCCTCCCGCTTCGTGCGGCTGTAGGGCAGCTTTGTACCCCTCCCGCTTCGGCGGTGTTAGGGTCAGTCAGCTCCTCCCGCGGTTGCGGTTGCAGGATAAGCCAGATCCCCCCGCATCGGCGGGTGTGGTGTCCCTCCCCCGCTCCGCGGGGATGAGCTGGACGGATTCCCCTCCCCCACTTGTGTGGGGATGAGCTGGGTTAATTCCCCTCCCCCGTTTCGGCGGTGGTGAGCTGGGCAGAGTGTCCCTTCGTGGGTGTAATTCTCTAAGTGCTGAGTCCTGCGGATGGAGCTTTGATATCGACATACTGAGGAGTTTCCGGCAGCACATGACCACATATAGGGAGGCAAAAGTTTGCTCTCTATCTCCACCTGCTGGTAGATGGACACAACCCACCAGTCTATGGATTGATCAGCTATGATTAATGGAAAGAAAATTATCAGGTATGATTATACATAATTTTACCTTACTCGTTGCCAGAACGCCCGCACCTTGGGGCATTGCCATAGTGCGTGGTAGTATGAGCTGGGACCCCCACCACATTTGGAACATGCTGAACTGCCCGGCCCCAACACATGAGCCAGCTGTGCTTTAGACATGTAGCCCCGAAGGACCACTCTATATCCACATTCTCTCAGTCTTTCATCCTGTACTAATGTACAAATGCCCTTCAAAGTAGCTGCCACATCCCAAGATGCTAGTGAGGATCCTAAATCCTGTTCCCATTTGTGTTTAAGGCCGTCATATTGTCTTTTAGGTCTACGCCGAACCAGGGCTCCATACAGACCGGAAACCGAATACCTCTCTGTCCTCAACTCCTCGAGGAACCCTCGAATTGTTTCACCCATCCTCCCCTTCAAGGTTGTCTGATCCAGAGATTTCATATAGTGCGTGATCTGTGCATAAGCAAATCTGTTGCCCCATGTAGTCCCCACCTTTTCCTGAAGAACGTCAAATGTTATTGTCTCCCCGCTTTCCAATAACAAATGTTCCAAGCGCGTAATTGCTATGATAAATGGAAAGAAAATTATCAGGTATGATACATAATTTTACCTTTTTGACACATATTCACTACATTGCTCATTACCTGGCAGGGGGTCATGCAGCTCTAGGCACGGGCACAGGATGTAATGCATGAATCAGCTGCTGTCTTTGCCCTCTCTGGGCAAAACAGCAAGGGAAACATCTCAGATAAGCTCATGTCTCTAGCTTCCTGGATAAAAATATTTTTGGTTGCCCATTCAATCTATGCTCTCAGCCAAGGTTTGCTCTGCAGCATGTTTTGCATGGCTTCCTCAATTTTAAAATGGTTTCTATATTTCCTTCTCAATGCTGTCAGCCACATTGAGCTTCAAATATGTGAGAAAATGTGTGATACAAATGCAGCAGATAAATAAATGCTGTGGCTATGTCATTTTTATGCTGCTGAGATCTGTAATGTCATGCAGTTCTACAGATGGCTAGTTTGGGGGTACAGCCAGTTTGGTTGTCCACTGTCAGCAATTCTCTTGTGGGGAGCACCATATATATTCAGATGGTTTCAAGCTCATCTTTTCTGTTCTCTCTTCCCCCCTCCCCCTCCTTTTTTCCACCTTTCAGTGGAATAGGTCTGGAATACTTAGCTTTTAAGGCAGTCTTTTCAAGCTTCACCTTACAATGTTTTTCGTATAACCTTAGTCCAATGCTGGGCTAGCTCCAGTGAAAAGCAGCAGCATTAGATTTCTAGGGGGTGTGCACAGCTGTCTCCTACCTGTTTTAGTGTCAACACTGACTTCTAACTAGCCAGTTCGTTTCAGCCATAGGTAGGGCTTGTAGTCTTTTTTTGTATGATCAGATTCATGCGCTAGAAGCTGAATGGGAATATAAGAGCATAACTGGTTGTCTTTCTTGGACAGACAGTAGGTCCATCACGCTCAGAGTCCCGCCTCCAATAGTAGCCACTTCTGCTCCCAGGCGGTCCATTGAATGTCTGGTTTTTGGTTTAGACACTTAGTGCTGATTTTTGCAGCACTATCCAGTTAATTCTCTTTGAATTCTGATTCCTTTGGGGGGTTTTCCTCAACAAGTCGCCTACCAGTAAGGTTCTGTATTGACGCAATTTCAGGTGTTATAGCATTTTGGCATGCCTCTGTTTTTATATGTCTTACTGCTGTCACACGCATGCTAATTAGCACTCCTGCTCTCAGCAATGAAGTAGTGCAGGTTTAGTCTCTTTTCCCTGTTGGCGCTTCTTGGTGGGCCCAGACTGCTTCGGCTCAGTGGGTCTTGGAGATTATTCAAGTAGGGTACGCGTTATTCGCTCTCCCTTTGCTGGTGGTTTTCCGCAGAATCTCCTTACCGGGTTGGCAGCAAATGCCGGGGCCGTCAGAGCTTCTCTCTGCAGGGTTCTGCATTTTCAAACCATTTCTCCTGTCTCTTGGGAGGATCAGTGTCAGATCTTTACTCCATTTGTTTTCTAGTTCACAAGAAAGAGGGTTCTTTCCGTCCAATTTTAGATCTCTAGGCGGATAAGCTAGACCTTTAGGTGCTCTCTTATCGGTTGATACCTTTATGGCTCGTTTATTATTTTAGTGCAGTCAGGGGAGTTCCTGACCTCTCTCGATATTTCAGAGGCCTACTTTCACATTCCTGTTCGTCCTGCACACCAACGTTTCCTTCGTTCTTTTTGTTTTGCAGGGCTAGTCCACCATTTTCAGATGGCGTCTGTTCCTCGTGCCTTTTCTAATGTCAGAGTAGTTGTGGTGGCGGTTCTCTCAACGGAGCCCATTGTAATGCATTTTATTCGGACGATTGGTTGCTGGTACAGTCCTTGCAGTCCCTAGGTTGGGTAGTCGATGTACAGAAAAGCAGTCAATGTGCAGAAAAGCAGTCTTCTTCTTTCTCAGTTCATTGAGTATATCGGGGTCAGGTTTGACACGAGGCAGGTTCGCATGCTCTTCTGTCGGCCCCAGTCAGCAGGTTGCAGACTCAAATTTGTCATTTTGGGCTGATTTCCAGCCCGCCAGCAGTAGGTTCTCTACAGGTTTTAGTAGCTCTGTTGGTAGCGATCTAGGCGGTGACTGGACCTGGACTCAAGTGACGTATTGTCAGAGCTCACTCTTGGTCGAGGTGCTCATCTCAGAAGTTTTTTTTTTTCCCACATCAAACTTTGCCTCTTTCGCTCCAAGTGAAGACCAGTCTACGTTGGCGGCTTCGGGAGTCCAGTTGATCCAAATGTATTCCTCTAGCTCAGTCCAGCTGTTCTGTAGTGCCAGCAGTTGCCAGTCTCCTTGCCTGGAGAGCTCACTGTCAGAGGCAGTTTGCTCTCACTTTTTGATCGCGTCAGAATACATTGTTTTCAATCTACCTTTTCGGGACCACAATCATTCTTCTGGATTTACAGAGGTGTTTTATTCTTCTCAGAGGCCGAGCATTTCCAGTACGGTCGGACAAGGCCACAGCGGTCGCAATTTTCAATTGCTAAGGAGGAACAGGGAGTCTCCCATTGGAGCGAGAGGTGCGTGGTCCATCCGTGGGTCCTTTCAGCGGCTCAGGTAGCAGGGATCCTAAATGTTCAGGCAATTTTGTCTCTCTCATCACGTACTCGTTTCTGCAAAGTGGTCACTCAGTGAGGTGGCGTCTCAGCTGTTAGTCGATTGTTGAGGGGACTCCCTGAATGGATTGGTTTGCCTTCTCTGGCAATGCAAAATTTCCTCTATGCTTCGGTCGTCGAAAGGATCCTTTAGTGCAGGGCGTGGACGATCTTCTACAATCCTGCTCAGCCGGTCTAAGGTATGCTTCTGATAAAGCATTTTCGTGAGAAGGTACAGACGCACAGGGGATGTCTGTCTTTGGTGGAACCGGACTGGCCTCAAAGCATGTGGTGAGCCGACCTTCGGCAGCGTCTGGATGGCATTCTCTTCAGACTTCCGGTCCTGCGACATCTCTTGTCGTACAGTTCTGTTGTTCATCCGCTTCGGATTGATTCTGTCTAATGGCCTGGCTCTGGTTCCTGCTAAACTGGTTAAGTTAGGTTATTCTGAGCAGGTCGTTGAGTTTATGCTTCGCTCTCGTCAACAGAACGTCGTTGAGGGCTATGCGCACTAGGAGCATATTTCAGTACAGGGGTAAAGGCTTTGGCCTATATCTTTTTAGTGTTTTGCTTCTGCAAATTTTGCATTTTTCACAGCAGGGCTGTGACAAAGGTCTTCCTTTGGCCTCTCTTAAGGTGCAGTTTCCGGCTTTGCCGCCTTTCCGTGGTCCTATCCAAGGGAGGTCTCTAGCTAGTCATCCGGATGTGATCCGTTGGTTTTTGCGGAGGGTTAATATTCTTCGTCCCTCCTCGCAATTTTCCTTTACTCGTTGGGATCTGATTTTCCTGTTGTTCTGCTTACTGTTCTTGCTAAGATTCCCTTGGAGCTTTTGTTGTCCTCTTCTTGAAGGACTTGTTTATGAAGACAGTATTTTTGGTGGCTGTTGTTTCGGTTAGGCGAGTTTTCGGAGTTGCAGGCGCTGTCGGGTAGTTTTCCGTTTTTACAGTTCGGGTCCGATCGAGTAGTGGTCCGGACTGCCTTTTTTTCTTTCTTCCTTAGGTGGTGCCTCAGTTTTCATATTTCTCAGCCGGTGCTATTGCCTGTCTTCGGTTCTCTTTCTGGATCTGAAGAGCAGCGGTTTTTGAGGTATTTGGGTGTCAAACGGATGTAGTACCACGATATTAGGTTTACTGTTGACATCCGGTATTTTGATCGTTTCTTTCTTCTGATTGGAGGTGCACGTAACGGGTTCAGGACCCCTAGCCTCTCTATTTCTTGATGGCTCTAAGTAATGATTGCTTCAGCTTATTCTTTTTCTGGGACGCCTGTTCCAGGACATTTCAAGGCTCGCTTTACAAGAGATCAGTCAGTCTCGTCGGCAGAGGGTTGTCTGCTGCCTTTAGAAGCTATTTGTAAGGCAGCGTCTTGGTCGTCTCTGCATTCTTTTTTCTGAGCATTACCGTTTGGACGTTCTCGGTCATTGTCAAGTTGTTTTAGATCGCGCGTTGGTCCCTCCCATATTTTCACTGCTTTGATACTTCCCATCAGTCACATTCTGGGCCGGTCCGGAGGGACGCTAAGGAAGGGTAAATTAGACCTTACCTGCTAATTTGCTTTCCTTTAGTCCCTCCAGACCGGCCCAGATCCCTCCCTTCAGATGTCGGTGTTTGTTTGGAGCGGTGTTGTTAGTTTCTTGATCTATATAGTAAAACAAAAAAAAAGATGAAAAATCTTTCTGAAATGTCCTCTATGAAGGACCATGATATGTTTGAAGGCACTCACCCGTTGTTGGCAATGTGCCGGTGGCTGCTTAGGTTTTTGGATGCACAGGTTCTGTGTTTTTACTATGGTTTTCCTTCTGCTTTGGTACTTTATTACTGGATCTTTCTCTAGGTGGCAAGGGCTCTTATTGGCTGGCTAGAGTCACAACTTTTTTCTCAGTCTCCACCTGCTGGAAGGCGTACACAACCCATCAGTCACATTCTGGGCTGGTCCGGAGGGACTAAAGGAAAGCAAATTAGCAGGTAAGGTCTAATTTACCCTTTTCTAATGAATGGGTTTCCCTGGGAGGGGTGTAGAACGAATACACTTGTAAGTCAGTAAGAGAAGTTTGAATTGTATGTAGAAACAAGGAGTCAATAAAATGACTTGAGAGGAGGGGTGATGTGAATGAAATGACTCTGGTGGAAGGTGAGCTGTGCAGCAGAAATTTTAACAGATTGAAGTGGTTCAACGGGAAATCTGTGATGATCAGGTTGCAGTAGTCTAAGTGTGAAGTGATAAGGGTATGGATAAGGGTTTTGGTAGTGTGTTCAGAACAGTGGCGTAGCCAGACTGCCAATTTTGGGTGGGCCTGAACCCAAAGTGGGTGGGCACAAATTTTTCTCTGTACCCCCCCCCCCCCAGCAAAATTTAGTCACACTCAGATGCATTTGTCACACAGGGTAAAGTGCTGCTTTTCAGTGCATCCAATTTCAGACAATTATTTAATAGCCTAATCCTTTTCAGTGAGCTTTCAGAGGCCAAAACCTCCTGCCTCAGGTCAGTATAAAGCTGTTACGGTATCCTCTCCTGATCTAAGGAAGGAAGTATTGGTCTCTGAAACTTTATTAACACCATATTACTTTATCAAAAATTAAAAATAAAATTATTTTCTTTACCTTTGTTGTATGGCCATTTACTTTTTCTCATTGTGTTGCTCCCAGTCTCTAGATTCTGCTTTCCTTCGTTTTCGCTTAACTCTTCTGCCAGGGTTTCCTGGCCATTTGTCATTTTTCTCTCCTTTTTCTTTGCTTTCTTCAATATTTTTCTGCCTCTCACTGTGCCCAGATTTAATTCATTCTTACTATCCATTCTTTAATTTCCTTCATCTACTTATGGCTTTTCATCTTTTTCTCACCCTTGTTCTCCCCATGCCCCTTCCTCTTATTCTCCAATCTTTCACTACTCCCCCTTTCCATGCAGCAGCTCTCCTCTTTCTCTCCCCATCCTTCCAATAGTCTCCCCTCTTTCTGCATCCTTCCATCGGGTCACCTCTTTCTCCCTACCCTTCCATCCAGCGTCTTCCCTCTTTCTCTCCCCATCCTTCTACCCATCTACCCTCTCTCCTGATCCTTCCATCTAATGTCTCTCTCCCTCCTTCTAACCAGTGTCTATCTCTCTACCCTTTTCTGTTCAGTGTCCCTTCTCTCTCCACATCCTTCCAGTCTCTCCCCTTTCTCTCTGCATCCTTCCATCCAGTGTCTCTCTCCCCATCCATCCGTTTTCCCTCTTTCTCTGCCATCCTTCCATCTGTTTTCCCTCTTTCTCTGCCATCCTTCCATCTTCTTCCATCTCTATACCTCTATCTTCCTCCATGTTTAGTATCTCCTTTTCTGTGTCCCTATATTACTCTATCCATCTTCTTCCCTCTCTTTGTCCCCAGTGCCAATATATCTCTACCCTCTCTGACCCTACCCCATCCAGCTTCTCTCCCTCTCACTCCCTCTTCTTTCCAGCATCTGGTTTGGTTGCTTGATTTCCTGCCTCCCTCCCTCAAGCTGTAGGTTTAATATTCCCTTTTCCTTCATCTCCTTGGTCTGGTATCTGTTTCCCTTCCCTCCCTCCTTGTGCTGTACCAGCAGTTCTCTCTCTTCCATCCAGATCCCCTCCTCCTCTTCCTCCCACATCTAACAGCTCTCTCCCTTCCACCCAGATCCCCTCCTCCTCTTCCTTCAGCAGCTCTCTCCCTTCCATCGTCCCCTCCTTCTCTTCCTCCCATGTCCAGCAGCTCTCTCCCTTCCCTCCAGTCCCTTCCTCCTCTTCCTCCCTTGTCCAGCAGCTCTCCAACCCCTTCCTCCTCGCCCTCCCATGTTTAGCAGCTCTCTCCCTTCCATCCAGTCCCCTCCTCCTCTTCCTCCCATGTCCAGGAGCTCTCCCCCTTTCCTCCAGTCCCTTCTTCCTCTTCCTAACTTGTCCAGCATCTCTCCAGCCCCTTCCTCCTCTCCCTCCCATGTCCAGCAGCTCTCTCCCTTCCATTCCGTCCCCTCCTCCTCTTCCTCCCATGTCCAGCAGCTCTCTCCCTTCCCTCCCTCTTCCAGAAGCTTTCCAGCCCCTTCCTCCCATGTCCAGCAGCTCCCCTCCTCCTTTTCCTCCCACCTCCAGCAGCTCTCTTCCTTCCCAGTTCCCTCTAATCCCCTTCCTCCTACAAGTCTGACTCTGTCTCTGGCAAACGTATCCCTTCCCTTCCCTTCCCTCCCCAACCAACCAACCACAAATCCAGCACTTACTCTTCCAGGCCCGCCATCCAAATCCTTCATCGCTGTCGCTGCCTTTTCTCCCGCGGCTTCCGGGAGGCAGCGATCAGCGTTACCTTTTGTTTATTTTGCTTGCGGGGTTTCCAGTTCCTGGGCCGCCGCGGACGTCGACCCATGTGAGAACAATCAGCCTGCTGTCCTCTGAGAATACCTGCTACGGGTAAGTATCTTCGCTTTTCATGTAGTATAATTTATCATTCTGGTAGAATGGTGTCAGACAAACAGTAAGATTGAGATAATATCTACTTGCTTTTGATTATTGTGCTAATACATTTGTTATTCTGGAGTAATTTTATTGCTTTCTACAATGTAGTAATGATAGGATTCACAGTGTCTCAGTGACTTTTTGATATTACACCCCTCAAAAGTAGCTTGAACAGTTTACTCTGGCTTCAGTCACCAATTTCCGTTATATTTCCAGCTCTTATATCCCGCTTAATTCCAACTGGAATCAAAGCAGGTTACACTAAGATTCAAATATCAATAGTATATCTACATATTCAGAAATATTTATTGAACAATAAAGTTTTCAAAGATTTTCTAAATTGAAAATGTGAATCAGTGCTCCGAATTTGAACAGGAATACTGTTCCACACTTTAACAGTAATGTAACTGAAAGATCTATCATGAAAACGCTTAAAGCAAATCCGACTAACTGGTGGAAAACCCACATTTAGTAAATAATTGGATCAGGTTGATGAACGAACTGTTGGATAAGTTAACAGAGAGATACCATCTAAAGGGCAATACCCATAGAAAAGTCTTACATATAAGGCAAGCCACCTTAAAATCAACTCTAGCCCTTACAGGCAACCAAAACCCTCAGCAGTTTGCTTTCTAATGCTGCAATCCTTATGGTGAGTTTGTTAGAATTACGTACTCCAAACTACAGCTGTATCAGCATCTTTTACTGTTTGGTCGAATTTGAAAAATGTTATGCTAAAGCTCAATGCCTAAATTTAATAAAAGAAGCAACGTGCAGTCGGAGATCTTGTAATAACAGTGGTTCTCCGAGGACAAGCAGGCTGCTTGTTCTCACTGATGGGTTGACGTCCTCGGCAGCCCCCTCCATCGGAAAGTTTACTAGCAAAGACCTTTGCTAGTCCTCGCGCGCCCATGCGCACCGCGCATGCGCGGCCGTCTTCCCGCCCGAAACCGGCTCGAGCCGGCCAGTCTTCTTTCGTCCGCGCTCGGTACGGTCGTGTTACGCCGTTCGTGCCCCAGAGAGTCGACCTCGCGCGTCCTTTTCGACGTGTTTTTTCCTTGTTTTTCTAACAAAAAGTTCGGGAAGCGCTCCGGAAGTGTTCCGGAAGACCCTTTCGGGTTTTCTGCCCTTCCCGTAATTTCTCAGTTTTTGCCCCGTAAGTTTTCTTTCGTCGTCGGGGTAGGCCTCTTTTGGCCTCGGTCGAGATTTTTCTCCCTCTAAATTTTGGTGCTTCAATTTTCGCCATTTCGGCTTTTGATTTCGCCGGCGTGATTTTTCCGCCCATGACATCGAAGCCTTCCAGCGGCTTCAAGAAGTGCACCCAGTGCGCCCGGGTAATCTCGCTCACTGATAGGCACTCTGCGTGTCTTCAGTGTCTAGGGGCCCAGCACCGCCCTCAGAACTGCAGTCTGTGTTCCCTGTTACAAAGGCGGACTCAGGTAACGAGATTAGCCCAGTGGAACGTTTTGTTCTCGGGCTCTTCGTCGGCATCGGCACCGGAGGCATCGAGTGCATCGACGTCGTCAGCGTCCGGACCATCTTCCTTGGCTGCCGTTCCATCGACTGCATCGAGGCATCGGACCTCTGCATCGGCGCCGAGGCATCGGGCGACTGTATCGACGTCGGTGGTACCGAGACTTCGTCTGCTGATGTCGTCGGACGGAGGTGCATCGTCAGGAGTGCAGGTGAGGGCTGTCCATTCCCCTGCTGGTGGCGGTGAGCCTTCGGGTGGGTCTCCTCCTACCTTGAGGGCTCCTGCGGTACAGCCCCCCCGGGATCGACCCTCTTCGGTCTCGGCCCTGAGGAAGCGACGGATGGATTCTACGTCGTCCTCGTCGGTGCCGGGGAGCACCGGTGACATGCTTCGGAAGAAGTCGAAGAAGCATCGACACCGGTCTCCTCCCCGTGTCGGCACCGAGAGCTCTGGGTCGCCGAGGGATTCGGCACCCAGCAGGCATCGGCACCGAGAGGACCGCTCACCCTCTGTTCAGGAGGTGTCGATGCGCTCCACTCTGGACAGCCCGGAACAGCCTCCTCGCCCGGAACAGGTTCTGACGTCGACGCCTGCATCGACCTCTCAGCCTTTTTCTGCAGCCACTCTAAACGAGAGCCTCCGGGCCGTTCTCCCAGAGATTCTGGGAGAGCTGTTGCGCCCTACCCCTCCGGTACCGGCGGTGCTTGCGCCTCCGGTACCGTCGAGCGTGGCGCCGGCTGGCCCATCGCCCAGGTTGAGGTCCCCGACGTCGGTACCGCGTGCGGTGCCGACCACGGCCACCTCCCAGGAAGGCTCCCCGACTACGTCGGCGGAGGGAGCTTCGCCGATGCGGGCGAGGGAGTCTACCTCTCGACGCCCCCACCGTGGACGGGGTTCCACCGAGTCGAGCAGGGCGAGGTTGCAGACACAGGTTCGTGAACTTGTGTCTGACACCGAGGGTGAGGCCTCGTGGGAGGAAGAGGAAGATCCCAGATATTTCTCTGACGAGGAGTCTGAGGGTCTTCCTTCTGATCCCACTCCCTCTCCTGAGAGACAGCTTTCTCCTCCCGAGAGTCTGTCTTTTGCTTCCTTTGTCCGGGAGATGTCTACGGCCATCCCCTTCCCGGTGGTTGTGGAGGACGAGCCCAGGGCTGAAATGTTTGAGCTCCTGGACTATCCTTCTCCACCTAAGGAAGCGTCCACTGTTCCCTTGCACCATGTCCTGAAAAAGACATTGCTTGCGAACTGGACCAAGCCATTAAGTAATCCCCACATTCCCAAGAAGATCGAGTCCCAGTACCGGATCCATGGGGACCCAGAGCTGATGCGCACTCAGTTGCCTCATGACTCTGGAGTTGTGGATTTGGCCCTGAAGAAGGCTAAGAGTTCTAGGGAGCATGCTTCGGCGCCCCCGGGCAAAGACCCTAGAACCTTAGACTCCTTTGGGAGGAAGGCCTACCATTCTTCTATGCTCGTGGCCAAGATCCAGTCTTACCAGCTCTACACGAGCATACACATGCGGAACAATGTGCGGCAGTTGGCGGGCTTGGTTGATGCTCTTCCCCCTGAGCAAGCCAAGCCTTTTCAGGAGGTGGTCAGGCAGCTGAAGGCGTGCAGAAAATTCCTGGCCAGAGGAGTTTATGACACTTTTGATGTTGCGTCCAGGGCCGCTGCTCAAGGTGTGGTGATGCGCAGGCTCTCATGGCTGCGTGCCGCCGACCTGGAGAATAGACTCCAGCAGCGGATTGCGGACTCGCCTTGCCGTGCGGACAACATTTTTGGAGAGAAAGTCGAGCAGGTGGTAGAGTCTCTCCACCAGCGGGACACCGCATTCGACAAGTTCTCCCGCCGGCAGCCTTCAGCCTCTACCTCTACAGGTAGAAGATTTTTCGGGGGAAGGAAGACTGGTCCTTATGCTTCTGGTAAGCGTAGGTACAATCCTCCTTCCCGACAGCCTGCGGCCCAGGCTAAGCCCCAGCGCGCTCGCTCTCGTCAGCAGCGTGCGCCTCAGCAAGGCCCCGCGGCTCCCCAGCAAAAGCAAGGGGCGAGCTTTTGACTGGCTCCAGCAGAGCATAGCCGACATCCAAGTGTCAGTGCCGGGCGACCTGCCGGTCGGGGGGAGGTTGAAAGCTTTTCACCAAAGGTGGCCTCTCATAACCTCCGATCAGTGGGTTCTGCAAATAGTCCGGCAAGGATACACCCTGAATTTGGCCTCAAAACCTCCAAATTGCCCACCGGGAGCTCAGTCTTACAGCTTCCAGCACAAGCAGGTACTTGCAGAGGAACTCTCCGCCCTTCTCAGCGCCAATGTGGTCGAGCCCGTGCCATCCGGGCAAGAAGGGCTGGGATTCTATTCCAGGTACTTCCTTGTGGAAAAGAAAACAGGGGGGATGCGTCCCATCCTAGACCTAAGGGCCCTGAACAAATATCTCGTAAAAGAAAAGTTCAGGATGCTTTCCCTGGGCACCCTTCTCCCCATGATTCAGCAAAACGATTGGCTATGCTCTCTGGACTTGAAGGATGCCTACACACACATCCCGATACTGCCAGCTCACAGACAGTATCTGCGATTTCAGTTGGGCACACGCCACTTCCAGTACTGTGTGCTACCCTTTGGGCTCGCCTCTGCGCCCAGGGTGTTCACAAAGTGCCTAGCTGTGGTAGCAGCGGCACTTCGCAGGCTGGGGGTGCATGTGTTCCCATATCTCGACGATTGGCTGGTGAAGAACACATCCGAGGCAGGAGCCCTGCAGTCCATGCAGATGACTATTCGCCTACTGGAGCTACTGGGGTTTGTGATAAATTATCCAAAGTCCCATCTTCTCCCAGTGCAGAGACTCGAATTCATAGGAGCTCTGCTGGATTCTCGGACGGCTCGCGCCTATCTCCCAGAGACGAGAGCCAACAACTTGTTGTCCCTCGTCTCGCGGGTGCGAGCGTCCCAGCAGATCACAGCTCGGCAGATGTTGAGATTGCTGGGCCACATGGCCTCCACAGTTCATGTGACTCCCATGGCCCGCCTTCACATGAGATCTGCTCAATGGACCCTAGCCTCCCAGTGGTATCAGGCCGCTGGGGGTCTAGAGGACGTGATCCACCTGTCCACGAGTTTTCTCAAATCCCTGTATTGGTGGACGATTTGCTCCAATTTGACTCTGGGACGTCCCTTCCAATTTCCTCAGCCACAAAAAGTGCTGACCACGGATGCGTCCCTCCTGGGATGGGGAGCTCATGTCGATGGGCTTCACACCCAAGGAAGCTGGTCCCTCCAGGAACGCGATCTGCAGATCAATCTTCTGGAGTTACGAGCGATCTGGAACGCTCTGAAGGCTTTCAGAGATCGGCTGTCCCACCAAATTATCCAAATTCAGACAGACAACCAGGTTGCCATGTATTATGTCAACAAGCAGGGGGGCACCGGATCTCGCCCCCTGTATCAGGAAGCCGTCAGCATGTGGCTCTGGGCTCGCCGTCACGGCATGGTGCTCCAAGCCACATATCTGGCAGGCGTAAACAACAGTCTGGCCGACAGGTTGAGCAGGATTATGCAACCTCACGAGTGGTCGCTCAATTCCCGTGTGGTACGACAGATCTTCCAGGTGTGGGGCACCCCCTTGGTAGATCTCTTCGCATCTCGAGTGAACCACAAAGTCCCTCAGTTCTGTTCCAGGCTTCAGGCCCACGGCAGACTGGCATCGGATGCCTTCCTCCTGGACTGGGGGGAGGGCCTGCTGTATGCTTATCCTCCCATACCTCTGGTGGGGAAGACTTTGTTGAAACTCAAGCAAGACCGAGGCACCATGATTCTGATTGCTCCTTTTTGGCCGCGTCAGATCTGGTTCCCTCTTCTTCTGGAGTTGTCCTCCGAAGAACCGTGGAGATTGGAGTGTTTTCCGACCCTCATCACACAGGACGAAGGGGCGCTTCTGCATCCCAACCTCCAGTCGCTGGCTCTTACGGCCTGGATGTTGAGGGCGAAGACTTTGCCTCTTTGGGTCTGTCAGAGGGTGTCTCCCGCATCTTGCTTGCTTCCAGGAAAGATTCCACTAAGAGAAGTTACTTCTTCCATTGGAGGAGGTTTGCCGTCTGGTGTGACAGCAAGGCCCTAGATCCTCGCTCTTGTCCTACACAGACCCTGCTTGAATACCTTCTGCACTTGTCTGAGTCTGGTCTCAAGACCAACTCTGTAAGAGTTCACCTTAGCGCAATCAGTGCATACCATTACCGTGTGGAAGGTAAGCCGATCTCAGGACAGCCTTTAGTTGTTCGCTTCATGAGAGGTTTGCTTTTGTCAAAGCCCCCTGTCAAGCCTCCTACAGTGTCATGGGATCTCAATGTCGTTCTCACCCAGCTGATGAAACCTCCTTTCGAGCCACTGAATTCCTGCCATCTGAAGTACTTGACTTGGAAGGTCATTTTCTTGGTGGCAGTTACTTCAGCTCGTAGAGTCAGTGAGCTTCAGGCCCTGGTAGCCCAGGCCCCTTACACCAAATTTCATCATAACAGAGTAGTCCTCCGCACTCACCCTAAGTTCCTGCCAAAGGTTGTGTCGGAGTTCCATCTGAACCAGTCAATTGTCTTGCCAACATTCTTTCCCCGTCCTCATTCCTGCCCTGCTGAACGTCAGCTGCACACATTGGACTGCAAGAGAGCATTGGCCTTCTATTTGGAGCGGACACAGCCCCACAGACAGTCCGCCCAATTGTTTGTTTCTTTTGATCCCAATAGGAGGGGAGTGGCTGTGGGGAAACGCACCATATCCAATTGGCTAGCAGATTGCATTTCCTTCACTTACGCCCAGGCGGGGCTGGCTCTTGAGGGTCATGTCACGGCTCATAATGTTAGAGCCATGGCTGCGTCGGTAGCCCACTTGAAGTCAGCCTCCATTGAAGAAATTTGCAAAGCTGCGACGTGGTCATCTGTCCACACATTCACATCTCATTACTGCCTGCAGCAGAATACCCGACGCGACAGTCGGTTCGGGCAGTCAGTTCTTCAGAACCTGTTTGGGCTTTAGGATCCAACTCCACCCCCCGAGGGCCCTGTTTGTTTTGTTCCAGGCTACACTCTCAGTTAGTTGGTAAATTTTTTAGGTCAATCTCAGTTATGTCCTCGCCGTTGCGAGGCCCAATTGACCATGGTTGTTGTTTTGAGTGAGCCTGGGGGCTAGGGATACCCCATCAGTGAGAACAAGCAGCCTGCTTGTCCTCGGAGAAAGCGAATGCTACATACCTGTAGAAGGTATTCTCCGAGGACAGCAGGCTGATTGTTCTCACAAACCCGCCCGCCTCCCCTTTGGAGTTGTTCTTCCCTTGAAGTGTATTGTCTTGCTACATACTGGACTGGCCGGCTCGAGCCGGTTTCGGGCGGGAAGACGGCCGCGCATGCGCGGTGCGCATGGGCGCGCGAGGACTAGCAAAGGTCTTTGCTAGTAAACTTTCCGATGGAGGGGGCTGCCGAGGACGTCAACCCATCAGTGAGAACAATCAGCCTGCTGTCCTCGGAGAATACCTTCTACAGGTATGTAGCATTCGCTTTAGTGTATCAGGGTTTTTAGACAAGTTCCTGGAGGAAAAGTCCATAGTCTGCCTCCCTGGGATATGTAGCATGGAATGTTGTTAGGATTTGGGTTTCTGCCAGATACTTGTTACCTGGCTTGGCTACTGTTAGAAACGGGGTACTGGACTAGATGGACCATTGGTCTGACCCAGTATGGCTACTATTATGTTCTTATGGGATTTAGCAAAGTAGTGCCCCAAATTATTCATATTTTAATTTAATTTAAATTTACCTGTCAGCGCCTGCCCTGAAATTGTGCTTCCATATCATCAAGCTGATCAATCCATAGACTGGTGGGTTGAGTCCATCTACCAGCAGGTGGAGATAGAGAGCAATCCTTTTGCCTCCCTATATGTGGTCATGTGCTGCTGGAAACTCCTCAGTATGTTCTCTATCTCAGCAGGTGGTGGTCACACACAGCAGCAGCTCTGGCTAGGCCTCCAAGCCTAATTTTTAGGTTTTGTTGAGTGCCTGGGGTTGAGGGCTCTTCTTGAGCAAGTGCAAACCTGGTGGCGCCAGGTCCCTCCTTTTCTCCCCCCTCCCGCTGGCTCCGTTAAAAAAAAAAAAAATTTTGAACGTCCTTAAAGGCGTTTATTTCGACGTTTATTTAAACGTTTCTTGCAGCTACTCACTGGGACACCAGGTCGTTACAGCTCGGAGCGGAAAGCAGGTAATTTTTACCTTTTTATAGCGGGCAGGGGGTTCCCCGATTGATCTCCACGTGGCATATGGCGTCGGAGGGCGAGGGCGCTCAGAGTCGCTCCCCGGATCGCTTGGGCGCTTCTAAAGGGGATGCGGGGGTCTTAAAGTCTGATTCGCCCTTGTTGGGTGACAGTTTCGTGTCCGATGAGTGTCCCGGTCCTTTCTCCGGCGTGGCGGTTTTTCCCGCCATAAACGCCCATCCCCCGCGGCTCGCCTCCGCCATCTTGGCCGGCCACGCGGCTCGGACGGCTTCTTCTTGGGCCGCCCTTGAGGTAGGAGACATTAATGCCATGAACGCCCTTAATTTGGGCGACGGCACAGGAGCGGCTAAAGTTAAGCGCCGTTCTTCCCGCGCGGCTCCTTCGCGGAGTGTCGCGCCGGACGCCATCTTGGATGCGCAGCATGTCTCTCCCCCGCTCTTGCGAGCGCCGGTTGAGGGTGCGTCTAGGGCGGTAGCCCAGGCTGCGGAAGTGCACAGTCTGGGGGGTTTCTCCCCCGAGTTTGTTTTGCTGCTGCATCAGGCCTTCCTTATGCAAAACGCTGCCCCTGCTCCCTCGTCTGGTAAAGAGGTTGAGGTCCCCGGAGGTAAACGCCCTCGGGTTGATTCCCAGGCCTTGGAGGACTTTATCTCCTCCGATGTAGATGAGGGCAGCGTACCTGAGTTCTCCCAACGGTCCTTTACGGATTCCTTGGAGGAGACGGATCCCCGCTCGGTTGGAGCGGATGACCCCTCTGCAGCGCGGCTTTTTAGCTCAGAGGATTTGCCCAACCTGTTAGTGCAGGCCATGGGCATTTTGCAGATTTCCTCTCCGGATGACGTCTCTCCCCCAGCCCCTGTTGGCTCTGCCATTATGCTGGGGACGAAGCGCCCGCCTAGAACCTTCCACGTGCATGATGCCATGCACACCTTAATTTCGGCTCAATGGGATGTCCCGGAAGCGAGCCTTAAAGTGGCTAGGGCTATGTCCCGCCTCTATCCTTTGCCTGAAAGTGAACGTGAGGCCTATCTGTGGCCTACCGTGGATTCTTTAATCACTGCGGTGACTAAGAAAACGGCGTTGCCGGTGGAAGGTGGCACGGCCCTAAAGGACGCCCAAGACAGAAGATTGGAGGCGGCCTTAAGGTCGTCCTTTGAGGCTGCTGCTTTAAGTTTGCAGGCCTCAGTTTGCGGCTCCTATGTGGCCAGGGCGTGCCTGACTATGGTGCAGCGGGCTTCCCCCTCGGATCATTCCTTGAGGGCTGATTGGCCGGCCCTGGAATCGGGCTTAGCCTATTTGGCAGACTTGCTGTATGATGTCTTGAGGGCCTCAGCTAAAAGCATGGCTCAGACAATCTCTGCGCGGCGGTGGCTTTGGCTGAAGCATTGGTCTGCTGACCACGCCTCTAAATCCCGCCTGGCTAGATTGCCTTTTAAAGGCAAGCTGCTCTTTGGGGTCGAGCTGGACAAAATCGTGACCGATCTCGGCACGTCTAAGGGCAAGAAGTTACCAGAGGTCAGGGCTCGGGCTAGTACTCGCCCCGGTACCTCCAGAGGATGGTTTCAGGAAGCCCGTCGGTACCGCCCGGGCAGGGCGGGCTCCTCTGCCCCCTCTTCCTTCAAGAGGAATTTCTCCCCCAAGCAGCATTCCTTTCGCAGAGACCGCCGTCCCGGAGGTGCTCCCTCCGGTCCTCCCCCAGGGTCTCGTACCCAATGACGGGGCCTTGGTCCACGCCCCAGTGCAGATTGGAGGACGGCTGTCCTCGTTTCTGGGCGAGTGGACCACAATAACTTCAGACGCTTAGGTGCTGGAAGTCATCAGAGACGGCTACAAGCTAGAGTTTTGCCGACCCTTAAGAGACGGGTTTGTACTCTCTCCCTGCAAGTCTCCGGTCAAAGCTGTGGCAGTGCAGCATACCTTGGACAACCTGATCCGCCTGGGTGCGGTCGTTCCGGTGCCAGAAAATCAGATTGGCAAGGGACGTTACTCCATTTACTTTGTGGTACCAAAGAAAGGAGGTTCTGTCCGGCCTATCCTCGACCTCAAAGGGGTCAATCGGGCCTTGAAAGTGCGGCACTTTCGCATGGAGACTCTCCGCTCTGTTATAGCGGCAGTAAAGGCAGGAGAGTTCTTGGCTTCCTTGGACATCAAGGAAGCGTACTTGCATATTCCCATCTGGCCTCCTCATCAACGCTTTCTGCGTTTTGCAGTCCTGGGACGACACTTCCAGTTCAGAGCCCTCCCTTTCGGGTTGGCTACTGCTCCGCGGACCTTTTCCAAAGTAATGGTGGTCATAGCGGCCTTCCTGCGAAAGGAAGGAGTACAAGTCCATCCTTATCTGGATGACTGGTTGATCCGAGCCCCCTCTTATGCAGAGTGTGGCAAAGCTGTGGACCGGGTAGTTGCTCTTTTGAGCTCCCTGGGATGGATCATCAACTGGGAGAAGAGCCAGCTGCGCCCGACTCAGTCCCTGGAGTATCTGGGAGTTCGATTCGACACCCAAGTGGGCAGAGTGTTCCTGCCAGACAATCGGATTGTCAAACTTCAGGCTCAGGTGGACCAGTTCCTAGTAGCCTCTCCTCTTCGGGCTTGGGACTATGTGCAGCTGTTGGGCTCTATGACGGCCACGATGGAAGTAGTGCCCTGGGCCAGGGCTCATATGAGACCACTACAACACTCTCTGCTGCAGCGCTGGACTCCGATGTCGGAGGATTATGCTGTGCGCCTTCCCTTGGACCCAGCAGTGCGCAAGGCGCTGAGCTGGTGGATGCAGACAGACAAGTTGTCTGCGGGAATGCCTCTGGTGTCCCCAGAGTGGATTGTCGTCACGACGGACGCCTCTTTGTCGGGCTGGGGAGCCCACTGTTTGGGAAGGACAGCGCAGGGGCTCTGGTCTCCTGCAGAGGCAAAGTGGTCTATCAACCTCCTGGAACTCAGAGCCATTCGGTTGGCGCTTTTGGAGTTCATCCTGGTACTGGCCTTGAAGCCAGTACGGGTCCTGTCGGACAATGCCACGGCTGTGGCCTATGTCAACCGCCAGGGAGGTACCAAGAGCGCCCCTCTAGCCAAGGAGGCCATGAATCTATGCCAGTGGGCGGAAGCGAACCTGGAACAGCTGTCAGCGGCCCACATTGCTGGAGTCATGAATGTCAAGGCGGACTTTCTCAGTCGCCATACCCTGGAGCCCGGAGAGTGGCAACTATCGGCTCAGGCGTTCTTGGACATCACGAAGCGCTGGGGCCAGCCGAGCCTAGATCTGATGGCGTCATCGGCCAATTGCCAAGTGCCGCGCTTTTTCAGCAGAGGACGGGACCCTCGATCCCTGGGAGTAGATGCTCTTCTCCAACAGTGGCCGACACAAGAGCTTCTCTATGTGTTCCCGCCCTGGCCCATGCTGGGCAGGGTGCTAGACCGGGTGGCAAAGCATCCGGGCTGGATAATCCTGGTGGGTCCGGATTGGACCAGACGTCCCTGGTATGCGGACTTGATCAGGCTCTCAGTCGACGATCCTCTGCGGCTGCCAGTGGAGCAGGGCCTGTTACATCAGGGTCCCGTGGTGATGGAGGATCCCTCCCCCTTTGGTCTTACGGCCTGGCTATTGAGCGGCAGCGTCTGAGAAAGAAGGGCTTCTCAGACAAGGTCATCGCCACTATGCTGAGAGCGAGGAAGCGCTCTACTTCTACTGCTTACGCCAGGGTTTGGCGTATCTTTGCAGCGTGGTGTGAAGCAGGCTCACTTTCTCCCTTCACTGCTCCAATTTCTTCAGTGTTGGCGTTCCTGCAAGAAGGTCTGGAGAAAGGCCTGTCACTCAGTTCCCTTAAAGTCCAGGTAGCGGCTCTGACTTGCTTCAGGGGCCGCCTGAAGGGTGTTTCCCTGGCTTCACAGCCAGATGTGGTGCGCTTTCTCAAAGGAGTTAATCACCTGCGTCCTCCTCTGCGCTCAGTGGTGCCTGCGTGGAATCTCAACCTGGTGCTAAGAGCCTTGCAGAAGCCGCTTTTTGAACCCTTGTCGAGGGCATCTCTGAAAGACCTGACGTTGAAAGCAGTCTTTTTGGTGGCTATCACTTCAGCCAGAAGAGTTTCCGAGCTCCAGGCACTCTCATGTCGAGAGCCTTTTCTGCAGTTCACTGAGGCAGGAGTGACTATTCGCACAGTGCCTTCCTTCCTGCCCAAGATTGTTTCTCGCTTCCATGTGAATCAGCAGCTCTGTCTCCCTTCCTTTCGTAGGGAGGACTACCCAGAGGAATACTCTGCTCTCAAATATCTGGATGTGAGACGTGTCATCATCAGATACTTGGAAGTGACCAATGATTTCCGGAAATCGGATCATCTGTTTGTCCTGTTTGCAGGTCCTCGTAAGGGTCTGCAGGCTGCTAAGCCTACAGTGGCAAGATGGGTCAAAGAAGCCATTGCAGCGGCTTATGTGGCCGCGGGGAAGGTGCCGCCTATCCAGCTGAAGGCTCACTCCACAAGAGCTCAGGCGGCCTCGATGGCAGAGGCCGGGTCCGTCTCCTTAGAAGAGATATGCAAGGCGGCAACTTGGGCATCGGCCCATACTTTCTCCAAGCATTACCGCTTGACTGTGGCTGCTCGGGCGGAGGCCCGGTTTGGAGCTTCAGTGTTGCGGTCAGGGATTTCTATGTCCCGCCCTGGGTGAGTACTGCTTCGGTACATCCCACCAGTCTATGGATTGATCAGCTTGATGATATGGAAGGTAAAATTATGTATCATACCTGATAATTTTCTTTCCATTAATCATAGCTGATCAATCCATAGCCCCTCCCAGATATCTGTACTGTTTATATTCTGGTTGAATTTTAGGTTCAAGTTTAGTCTTCAGTTACTTCAGGAGGACTTCGTGTTCAAGTTTTTCACTTGGATCCTTCAAGAGTTGAGACGAGTTTGTGTTACAGTGAGCTGCTGCATTCCTCTCCCCTCCGTTTTACGGGGCTGGATTGAGACATAAATTCTGCCGGCGCTCCCTCCCGCTTCGTGCGGCTGTAGGGCAGCTTTGTACCCCTCCCGCTTCGGCGGTGTTAGGGTCAGTCAGCTCCTCCCGCGGTTGCGGTTGCAGGATAAGCCAGATCCCCCCGCATCGGCGGGTGTGGTGTCCCTCCCCCGCTCCACGGGGATGAGCTGGACGGATTCCCCTCCCCCACTTGTGTGGGGATGAGCTGGGTTAATTCCCCTCCCCCGTTTCGGCGGTGGTGAGCTGGGCAGAGTGTCCCTTTGTGGGTGTAATTCTCTAGGTGCTGAGTCCTGCGGATGGAGCTTTGATATCGACATACTGAGGAGTTTCCGGCAGCACATGACCACATATAGGGAGGCAAAAGGATTGCTCTCTATCTCCACCTGCTGGTAGATGGACACAACCCACCAGTCTATGGATTGATCAGCTATGATTAATGGAAAGAAAATTATCAGGTATGATACATAATTTTACCTTCTCTTCTCCCCAGGCTTCGCCCTGCTCGTTTCTTCGCTCGTCGCGCTGCTATTCAAACAGGCAGCTCCGCTCCTCTCTGCCTCGTCTATCCGGCCCTACTAAACAGGAAGTGCATCAGAGGGCCGGATAGACGTGGCAGAGAGGAGCGGAGCTGCCTGTTTGAATAGCAGCGCAGCGCAACGAGCGAAGAAACGAGCGGGGCGAAGCCTGGGGAGAAGAGAAGCACAATTTCAGGGCAGGCACTGACAGGTAACGCTGATCGCTGCCTCCCGGAAGCCGCGGGAGAAAAGGCAGCGACAGCGATGAAGGATTTGGATGGGTGGGCCTGGAGGGAAAGTGGGTGGGCCTGGGCCCGTCCAGGCCCACCCGTGGCTACGCCCCTGGTTCAGAAAGGGAGAGATGAATTTTGGTTATTTTATAGAGCAAGAAATAGGTTATAGCAGTCTGCTGGATATGTGCAGAGAAACAGAGAGCAAAAGGGCTGTCCTAAATTAAACTGCTTATCTTGTGTATTGATAGTGGCTGAATATCATTGGGTATTGGTATAGAGGTGGGGATTGTGTGTTACTGATATTCAGTGCCTCCATTTCTGTGGATGGGGGGCTAGATATAAGTGAGCTATTAAAAAAAACAAACAAACAAAAAAAACTACTGACTGCAGGGTTTAAATATTGATCTGTTTTTATGTTTAGTGTCCTTCCACACCATGTTTTCAGTATGTTATTTAGGTCTTCAGGATTTTCATACAGTTCTATAATTCTTGGCTTTAAGTAGTCTGGATTATTGCAGTGCACTTGTTTGGGGGTTACCTGGTACTGTTGCACATACATTGCAGTTCAGAACACTTCTGTGTGTTTACTTGTAGAGTATATTTTGAACATATTCACTGGTTTTATCAAATTTGCATTGGTTGCCTGTAGTTCAAAAATCTATGTTTAAACTTTTAATTTTTAAAACTTTGGCTAGTGATGGTCCTACATGTTTACAGGATTTGTTAATTCTATATGCACCAAGTTGGTCTTTACAATTGTAGAGGTTAAATTTTTGCAGATTGGTTCCTTCCTTTAATAAATATTTCATTAGCACATATTAGAAAAGTCAACTTTTTCAGTACTGGGTCTCATGCTTTGGAACTCATTGCCATGTAATTTGAGGATGGAAAAAGACTGTTCATTTTCACAAGTACTAGAAGACCTGGCTGTTGTGAGTACCTATAAATGTACTCACTCTGCTGCTCCCCAGTATCTCTCCACACTCGTCCTTCCCTACACCCCTTCCCGTGCACTCCGTTCCTTGGATAAATCCTTCTTATCTGTTCCCTTCTCCGCTACTGCCAACTCCAGACTTCGCTCCTTCTGTCTTGCTGCGCCCTATGCCTGGAATAGACTTCCTGAGCCCCTACGTCTTGCCCCATCCTTGACCATCTTTAAATCTAGATTGAAAGCCCACCTCTTTAACATTGCTTTTGACTCGTAACCACTTGTATCCACTCGCCTCCACCTACCCTCCTCTCCTCCTTCCTCTACACATTAATTGATTTGTTTGCTTTATTTTTTGTCTACTAGATTGTAAGCTCTTTGAGTAGGGACTGTCTTCTATGTTTGTGCAGCGCTGTGTACGCTTTGTAGCGCTATAGAAATGCTAAATAGTAGTAATAGTAGTAGTAATAGCTGTTGGAACAATCTGCTGATAAGTTTTTATATATTTTTATTTTTTATGTTTCTAATTATGTGTGTATATTTTGATTTTGTAGATGTTATGGTGTAATCCATTGTAGTCTTTCTAAGATTCATCAGAATATAAGTTTAAAATAAATAAAAATTCATGTCATGAGTGAAGAGGGATTCTGCCAAGAATTAATTTTGATCCACTTAAATGCATAGATATGTGGTATTTGTTCTATGTGAAACTTCTTCGTTCTAGAGAACTATTCTCAGTGTCTTTAAGCTTTCTTTCCTAAATTTGAACAGCTAAGCTAAAGGCCTTTATGATGTATAAGAAATTTGGATGGCTTTTCTCAGTACTTCCTACTTTTTTGTTCTGAAGCTTCTACATTTTATTGTAACTTGCATTAAGCTTGGATTGGGAAAGGTGAGTAATTAGATCTAAATTTGTCTGGTGCTTTATTGTCCACTGTCTTTGTTTTATTAAATCACTTTGGAACTGTTCATCAGCTTTTCTTTTGGTTATCTGAAATAATTTTGCATTGTCGGCAAGCACTGTTGCCTCGCTGTTTACTTTCTTTTTCCAGGTTGTATGTGTAACATGACTATTTTCTTCTCATACGTAGGTTTAATTTATGAATACATTATTTTCTCAGGCCTATGGCATTGTTTGGAAGGCAATTGATCGTCGAACTGGAGAAATTGTTGCTGTGAAGAAAATCTTTGATGCTTTTCGCAACAGGACAGATGCACAGGTGAGGAGATTGAACAGAAGTCTGTACTTTCCAAGATGTGTGGGGTGTTAGAAAGCCAGCACTTTATTGTACTTTCATTACCCTACTTTGTCAACATTAGGAACAAGACAGATGCAGAGACTGGGGGAGAGAAGGGTCAGTATAAATGAGCCGGTTGATATTGTGTATGTGGATTTTCAAAAGGCATTTGAAAAAGTACATCATGAAAGGCTCCAGAGAAATTAGAAAGTCATTGGATAGGAGGCAATGTCCTGTTCTGAATTAAAAACTGATTAAAAGATAGAAAACCGAGAGTAGAGTTAAATGGTCAGTATTCTCAATGGAGAAGGGTAAATAGTGGGGTTCCCCAATGGTCTGTGCTGGGGCTACTGCTAAAAAGCACTAAATCTGTTAAAATATAAATGATCTAGAGATGGGAATAACTAGTGAGGTAATTAAATTTGCCGATGAGACAAAGTTATTCAAAGTTGTTAAATTTCAAGAGGATTATGAAAAATTGCAAGAGGAGCTTACGAAACTGGGAGACTGGCCATCCAAATGGAAGATGACATTTAATGTGAGCAAGTGCAAAGTGATGCATGTGGGAAAGAGGAACCCAAACTATAGCTATGTGATGCAAGGTTCCATATCAGGAGTCACTGTCCAGGAAAAGGATCTAGGTGTTATCGTTGATAATACTTTGAAACCTGCTGCTCAATGTTCAGTGGCAGCTAAGAGAGCAAATAGAATGTTAGGTATTATTAGGAAAGGAATGGAAAGCAGAACTGAGAATGTTATAATGCCTTTTATCACTCCATGGTGCGACCGTACCTCAGATACTGTGTGCACTTCTGGTCACCGCATCTCAAATGATATAGTGGAATTAGAAAAGGCACTGAGAAGGGCGATGAAAATGATAAAGGGGATGGGACAACTTCCCTATGAGGAAAGTCTAAGGTGGCTAGGACTCTTCAGCTTGGAAAAGAGATGGCTGGGGGGAGATATGATAGAGGTCTATAAAATAATGAGTGGAATGGAATGTGTGGATGTGAATTGTTTGTTTACTCTTTCCAAAAATATTAGGACTAGGGGGGGCACGCAGAGAAGCTTTTAAGTAGTAAATTTAAAACAAGCTGGGGAAAATATTTCTTCACTCAACGTGTAAGTAAACTCTGGAATTCGTTGCCAGATAATGTGATAAAAGCATTTAGCTTAGCAGGGTTTTAAAAAGGTTTGGCTTACTTCCTAAAAGAAAAGTCCATAAGCCATAATTAAGATGGACTTGGAAAAAAAAATCCACTGCTTATTTCTAGGATATGCAGCATAAAATGTACTATTTTGGGATCTTGCCAGGTACTTGTAACCTGGATTGGCCACTGTTGGAAATAGGATACTGGACTTGATGGACATTCAGTCTGTCCCAGTATGGCAACACTTATGTTCTTATGTAAACCAGTCCTCAGGACACACTTAACCAGTCAGGTTTTCAGGATATCCACAATGAATTTGCATGAGAAACCTATCTCCACTGTATGAAAATCTATCTCATGCATATTCATTGTGCTATCCTGAAAACCTGACTGGCTAGGAGGGGCATAATTGAACACGAACGCCTATCTCCATGGGCGTCTATGTCTGAAAACGGGTACGTGAAGAGGCGGGACAGACCGTATTTTCAAAAAAATGGACGTTTCCTTGTCATCAAGCAGATGAAGCCATTACGTATGGGTTGTGTCCATCAACCAGCAGGGGGAGATAGAGAGCACTCAACTTTTCACAGTGCCTCATGGCCAGCCAGCTCCACTGCCTCTTCGGTATTCTCTATCTCCCCAAGCAGGGTGGCTGCAGCTTCTTCGAGCTCCATCAAAAATCTGCCTGGGGGTGGCTCCTGGCTTGCCAGTTGTTAGCCGGGGTGTTAGAGGCTATAGCAGCTTCACTTTGAAGGCACATAGGTTAGCCCTTTCCCTGCCTTACCCATGCCCCCGTGGATGTGGACATATTAGTTTGCTTTTCCCTGTCCTTTCCCACTCAGTGGATGCAGGCACATTGGTTCGCCTTTCCCTGCCTTTCCCACTCATCTGAGCCTCCAGAGTTCTTATTACCTGTGCTTTCCTCACAGCGTTTAAAAAAAAACAAAAAAAAACTGGAACAGAGGTTTTCCTTTGATTCTTCTATGGGACTGGAGCTGTGATACTCGGTCCGGTAAGGTAAGAGTGTTTTCTAACTCCTCTAGGGTGGGCCCGCAATCAGGGCGTTTTTGGCGTGAAACCGCCATTTTGAATTTTCCCGACGTTTTCGGCGATGGCTGTAGAGAATGTAAAGCGCTGTTCCCAGTGTGGCAAGCGCAAATCAGCAGCGGGGCTCTGTAAATCATGCTGTACAGGTGTAAGAGCCGGCCCGAGCATGGCGAGCGAAGATTCTTCCCGCTCAGAGCTGGCAGCGGACGCCATTTTGAATTCTCCGCCCGGGGGGGGGGGGGGGGGGGGGGGACACCTCGAATTGAGGCTATTCAGGGAGCGGCTAGCTCCGGACGGGATCTGGGTGCCCAGGGCGAGTTTTTCTCCCCTGATTTTGTGTTATTATTGCATAAAGCATACATGCTGAAAAGAGCTCTCCCTCAAGGGTCGTCTGAGGCCCCTTCTATTGTCCCCCCCCCCCCCCCCCCCCCCCCCCGGTGGATTCTGGCCTGGGACTGCCCGCTGAGGCTATTTTCCCTGATAATTGGCATAAAGAAAAGCGTAGCGGGGCTAATTCCCCTTCAGATTGTGGTGCACCTCCTTCCCCCCCCCCCCCGTGGTCGGGCTGTGAGGATTCAGAGAGTTCTGGCAGGCCTTCGGGGTCTGAGGAGCCAGAGTCAGGTGCAGAATTACCACAGGATCTGGATGATCCCTCCGCGGTGAGGATTTTACACCGTGCTGAGCTGCCAGCGCTTATTTCAGATGCCCTACAGGTCCTTTCTATTGAAGAGCCTGACAGTGGCACGGCCTCCTCTGTGAATCCTAGGATGGCTAGTACCAAGAAGCCTGCTCGAGCCTTTCCTTTGCATGACTCCATCCAAGAGCTTATTTCCGCTCAGTGGGCTGACCCCGAGGGACATTTGAAAGTTTCCAGGTCTATGGGGCAATTATACCCTCTGCATGAGGAGCATTTGGCTCGCTTTGCAATGCCTAAAGTAGATGCCCTAGTCACTGCGGTGACAAAGAGACCTACCCTCCCTGTGGAAGGAGGAGTTGCCCTGAAGGATATACAAGACCGTAGGCTGGAAGCAGCACTTAAACGGTCCTTTGAAATTGCAGGTCTTACTGTTCGGGCGTCTGCATGCAGTTATGCTGCTAGAGCCTGCCTGGCATGGTTGCAACAGGCAGTGGAACAGCCCGGAGATGGAGTTGAGCCCTTCTCGGATGTGGCTCCGCGGCTGGATTCGGCCTTGTCCTTTTTGGCTGGTGCCTTTTATGATATTGTCAGAGCTTCGGCTAAACAAATGGCAGTAACAGTGGCGGCTCGCCGTCTTATTTGGCTACGACATTGGGCAGCGGACATGGCCTCTAAGCAAAGGTTGGTGAAGTTGCCCTTTCAAGGCGTTCTCCTATTTGGTGAGGAGTTGGAAAAAAAAAATTGTTAAAGGCCTGGAGCGCTTGCCTGAAGATAGGCCGAGGCCTTCCTCCAAGGGCCAGGCGGTCCACTCCTCTTATAGACCTCGCTTCTGTGAAGCTAGAAGGTACCGCCCGGGACGTTCTGCTGGGTTCACTTCTCGTGCCCGTTTTTCAGCAGAGGAACTCCTTTTGCTCGGACAGGTGTTCCGCAGCCACCGGCTCTAGGCCTGGAGTTCAGGGGCGACCTTCTCAATGATGGTGCGCCGGCCCCCTCCTCGCTTCCTGTCATCGGAGGACGTCTTTCCCTCTTTGCCGAGGAGTGGGCCAATATTTCCTCAGATCAGTGGGTTCTGGACCTGATCAGAGATGGCTACAGAATAGAATTCAACGCCCCAGTAAGAGACATGTTTGTGGAGTCCTGATGCGGTTCTGCCGCCAAACGGGCGGCGGTAGAGGAGACTTTGCAAGGTTTGATTCAGTTAGGGGCCGTGTCCCCGGTACCTCCCGCCGAACACGGCTACGGCCGATACTCCATCTACTTTGTGGTGCCGCGAAAAGGTGGGTCTTTTCGCCCTATTCTGGACTTAAAAGAATTAAACAAGTCCCTGAGAGTGCGGCATTTCCACATGGAAACCCTGCGCTCAGTCATTGCTGCGGTACAGCCAGGAGAGTTTCTCACGTCTCTAGACCTGAAAGAAGCTTACTTGCACGTACCAATTTGGCCCCCGCACCAGAAGTTTCTGAGGTTTGCGGTGTTGGGAAAACATTTCCAGTTCCAGGCCTTGCCTTTTGGCCTCGCCACAGCTCCCTGAACCTTTTCGAAGGTAATGGTGGTAGTAGCTGCTTTGCTCAGGCAAGAAGGTATTAGGGTTCACCCGTACCTAGATGACTGGCTCATCAGAGCAGACTCTGTAACAGAGAGCTATCAAGCTACAGCCAGAGTGGTCTCAGTACTTCAACCTCTAGGCTGGGTCGTCAATATGGCCAAAAGTCACCTGACCCCCTCGCAGTCTCTAGAATATTTGGGGGCCAGGTTCGACACAGACTCGGGCTATGTATACCTAGCCGAGCTAAGGCGGTGCAAGCTTCAGAATCAGATCCGTCTGCTCCTGAGGATGCCCCGCCCGCGAGCTTGGGACATTGTCCAGCTGCTGGGATCGATGACAGCCACATTGGAAGTGGTGCCCTGGGCGAGAGCGCACCTGAGACCTCTACAGTATTTCCTACTTTAAAGATGTTCTCCAGTTTCTCAGGATTATCAATGCAGACTTTCTTGGCTCCCTGCGGCCCAACTCAGCATGGAGCGGTGGCTCTCAGACAGCATGCTGCGGCGAGGAATGCTGCTGGCGCTCCCCGATTGATATCTAGTAGTGACAGATGCCAGCCTGAAGGGCTGGGGTGCACATTGCAAGGGGAAGCATGCCCAGGGTCTATGGACACCCAAGGAGTCGGAGTGGTCCATCAACCGCCTGGAGTTGAAAGCGGTGTTTCAGGCGCTTCTGGCCTTTCAAGTGACCCTGGAAGGATTGGCTGTCAGAGTGATGTCGGACAACAAGACAGCAGTGGCCTACATAAATCGACAAGGCGGCACTCAGTGCAGAGCACTGGCCGCGCAGGCCGAACACATTTTCCACTGGGCCGAGCTGCATCTTCAGTTTATTATTATTATTATTATTTATTGCATTTGTACCCCGCATTTTCCCACCTATTTGCAGGCTCAATGTGGCTTACAGAGTATTGTTATGACATAGACATGAGAGGATATTAGATACGTTCGGTGGTAAGCTGAAGATATTAGAAGATACATTCTGTGATAAGCCGAAGATAGCGTAGGGGGTATTAGATAGGGTGGTGAAGGAGGTGTATTTATATGATTGGGTGGATTGTGTGGTGATTTGTGTCTTTAAGGGTTCTTTTTGTAGGCTCTATTGAAGAGATGTGTCTTCAAAGCTTTGCAAAAGTTGCTTAGATTGTCCATAGTTTTTAGGGTTGTGTCGGCAGCTCACATTGCAGGTCAGAGCAACGTGCAAGCTGATTATCTAAGCAGGCATTAGATCGATCCAGCAGAATGGGAACTAGCAGGCGAAGTATTCCTGCAGATATGTGCCAAATGGGGCAAGCCCATGATGGATCTTATGGCGAAAAGTTCAAATGCCAAAGTCCCGTACTTCTTCAGCAGAAGGAGAGATCCTTGCTCGGCAGGGTTGGATGCCTTGACTCAGCCCTGGCCTCCAGACCTACTATATGTGGTCCCTCCGTGGCCCTTGATAGGGCGCGTGCTCCTGCGGATTCGGCTGCACCCAGGAGAAGTGGTCCTCATCGCCCCGGACTGGCCCAGGAGGCCTTGGTATGTGGACCTCCGACAGATGCTAGTGGAGGCTCCCCTTCCTTTACCTCTGGTACCGAACCTGTTGTCACAGGGCCCGGTAGCCATGGAGGACGCCTGCCGCTTTGGTCTCATGGCATGGCGATTGAGATGGCGCAATTGAGGGACAAAGGCTATTCAAACACAGTCATTTCCACTCTCCTGCAGGCCCGCAAGCGTTCCACGTCCGTGGCTTATGCCAGGATTTGGCGCCAGTTTGAGTCTTGGTGTGCTTCAAAAGCGATCATACCCATGCGGGCTCCTGTCTCGCCGATTCTGGACTTTTTGCAGGATGGTGTACAAATAGACTTGGCCTATAATTCCCTGCGGGTGCAAGTGGCAGCGTTGGCCTCCCTTCGTGGTAAGGTTGAAGGCGTGTCTTTAGCTGCTCATCCAAATGTGGCACGGTTTCTTAGTGGGGTGCTTCGGCTCCGGCCTTCCATGCGAGCACCCTGTCCAGCTTGGAACCTGGGGCTAGTTTTGAAGGCCATGCAGGCTTCTTCTTTTGAGCCGCTTCGGCGAGCATCGGAGAAAGATTTGACACTAAAGGCCGTTTTTCTCGTGGCCATCACTTCGGCGAGACGGGTGTCAGAGCTCCAGGCGCTGTCCTGTAGAGACCCATTTCTGCAAGTCTCAGAGTCCGGGGTCACGGTTCGGACCGTGCCTTCCTTCATGCCTAAGGTGGTTTCAGCGTGTCACCTAAACCAGCCTGTTTTCTTGCCCTCCTTTGATAAGGAGGAGTTTCCAGAATCTTTTGGGCAGTTGCACCTGTTGGATGTGCGCAGGACTCTGCTGCAGTATCTGCGAGTTACTATCTCTTTCAGGATCTATGATCATCTGTTTGTTTTGCTATCAGGTCCTCGCAGAGGGTCTCCAGCGTCTAAAGCCACTATTGCCCGCTGGCTCAAAGAAACTATCTTTTCAGCTTATCTGCTTGCCGGCCGGTCTCCGCCTGTAGCCTTTAAGGCGCATTCTACCAGAGCGATTTCTTCCTCTTGGGCTGAAACTGGAGCACTCTCTCGTCAAGAGATATGCAGTGCAGCAACATGGGCTTCTAAGCTCTCTTTTGCCCGACATTACAGGCTGGATGTGGCTGCTAGGAGAGATGTGCGTTTTGGAGCACAAGTGTTAGCGCGTGGTGTGACCTGTTCCCACCCTATATAGGGATTGCTTTGTTACATCCCATACGTAATGGCTTCATCTGCTTGATGACAAGGAAGGGAAAATTAGGTTCTTACCTTGGTAATTTTCTTTCCTTTAGCCATAGCAGATGAAGCCATGAGCCATCCCTGTATGATTGTCTGTATGCTGTGAATCTGTTTCAGGTTCTGTTCTTGTTTACTGAAGTTCCTTCCTTGGGAGAAAGTTGGAAAACAGTCTTCAGGATTCATGTTCACTTATAGGAGGATGAGTCCATTCCCTCCAGTTCATGTTTTGGAGGATGAGTTTATTCCCTCTAGGAGGTTGCGTGTATCCCCTCCAGTTATACAATAAGGAGGACGAGTTTATTCCCTCCAGGAGGATGTGTTCATTCCCTCCTTTTGAGTTCATGCCCTTGTTAAGGGGCCATCGTTCGCTGTGAGGAAAGTTCATTTTATTCCCATTGCGGTTTGCCATACTGCTTTGGAAGCTTCAAATACTGAAGAGGCAGTGGAGCTGGCTGGCCATGAGGCACTGTGAAAAGTTGAGTGCTCTCTATCTCCCCCTGCTGGTTGATGGACACAACCCATACGTAATGGTTTCATCTGCTATGACTAAAGGAAAGAAAATTACCAAGGTAAGAACCTAATTTTCCCTTTTCAGCTGGGCGTGTGTTTTTTTTAGCGATAATGGAAACTAAAAACACCCAGCTCAAAAATGTCCTAATCCAAGCCATTTGGTCGTGGGAGGGGCCACGATTCGTAGTACACTCGCCCCCCTGACATGCCAGGACACCAACTGGGCACCCTAGAGGTCAGTGCGGTGGACTTCAGACAACGCTCCCACATGCATAGCTCCCTTACCATGGGTGCTAAGCCCCCAACCCCCCTCCCCCAAAACCCACTACCCACAAATGTACAACACTACCATAGCTCTTAGGGGTGAAGGGGGCACCTACGTGTAGGTACAGTGGGTTTTGCAGACCTCCCATTTACCAGCACAAGTGTTACAGGTAGGGGGGGGGGGATGGGCCTGGGTCCGCCTGGCTGAAGTGCACTGCGGTACCCACTAAAAGTGCTCCAGGGACCTGCATACACGCAGGCCTCTAGGACTTGTTGCTGCTATATAACATTGGCACACCAGTTGACACCTGAAGACTAATCTCTCCGAAAACGTCCTTTATTGGAATAAGCACGCTTACTCACAGTTAACTGCAGATCAGAGGTTGTGCCCCACTGGCAACGACTCTCCCTGGTACTGAGATGAGCAGTAGGTCAGAGCTGGCAGAATGCTGTACAATGCCCTCTTTCAGCCACATTCAAGGTAAGAACTAAGTTCTGTAGCGTGGCTAACACGTGAAAGGGATCTAAAACTGGCTTACAAAATGGCCACTACCTCATGGACTACCGGAAACAAAACAGGGCACACTCTGACCCAGTAAGAAGGGGGAAAAGCACCATGGGAGTAGAGCCTATCAACTACCAACATCGTGAGCATTTGCCACAAGCTAGTGGAATCACGGAGCCCAATACCCTACACTCACCACAATGCATTGCTGATGTGACTCTGCAGTGCCATTAACAGAAAAGGTGTCACACTCACCTGAGAGCCACATCAGAACCAGGGAAAGGCTGTCACAGGATAGAACACATTCTGCTGTCATGGAGGTGGGTACAGCATTTGAGGCTGGCATAGAGACTGGAAAAAAAGTTTGTAAAGTGGGTTTTTTTGGTGGGAGGGGGTTAGTGACTACTGGGGGAGTCCGGGGAGGTCATCCCCGATTCCCTCCAGTGGTCATCTGGTCAGTTGGGGCACTTTTCTGGGACCTGTTCGTGAAAAAAAGGGTCCAAAAAAAGTGACCCAAAATCGCGGTAAAAACGCCTTTTTTTTCGATTATCAGCTAAAGACGCCCATCTCTCCTCGGCCAATAACCACGACCCAGTTCCGCCTTCACCACGCCTCCAACACGCCCCCGTCAACTTTACCCGTTTCCGCGACGGATTGCAGTTGGAAACGCCCAAAATCGGCTTTCGATTATACCGATTTGTGCGCCCACGGGAGAAAGACGCCCATCTCCCAATTTGGGTCGCAATATAGGCGTTTTTCTCTTTCGATTATAAGCTGGTAGGTGTGTCCCAAGGACTGGGTTGAGACTCCCTTAGTCATCACTTCTGGTCCTTGAGGGCTACCAACAGGCGAGCCTATTTGTAATGAATATGAATGACAGAGATTTGCTTAGGCTTGCAAATCTTGCTCATGCATATTCATTATGGATATTACAGTTGCAATGTACAGTATACTGCTGAATCCACCAGGTTCTTCGCAGTTTACAATAAGTAAAAAAAAAAAAAAAGACTATCTTGGTTAAAATAATACAAACCTAAATAACTGAAATCAAACTAATTAAAAAAAAAAATTTGTTAAAAAGATGGTTTTCACATTTCTTTCTTAAATTGAGAGTAGAATGACTCTATAGTAAAACAAATATAAATATCACTCCAAAGCCTAGATGTTTGAACTGCTAAAAGTCTATCAAATCTCTTTACATCCTTAATAGATGGAAAAACAGAAAGTGAATTGTGACACTTTCTTCTGTCTCTAGTTTTAGAGATAAATCTATATGATCTATCAAATAGCTTCGACATTCATCATTCAGAATTTTGTGTAAAAACATGAGAATTTAAAGCTAATATTAAACATCTATGAACAGCTGATGAAATCACGAAAACCTGGCCTGTTGGTGGCCCTCGAGGACTGGAAGTGAAGACCAAGGGTATATAGAGTTTTTTGTACTTCCCATGGTTGTTATCTACAGCAAATTGAAACCTAATAAATACTACCATGAAACAGGATCAAAAATATACACATTTAACAGCACTGCAATTCAAATAAAAGAGATATAATACGATGTAAGCATAATAGTGATGGAATATCTAATAAGCAAACAATTAGAACATTCAAATAATATTGTGTTGTGTTCATACTGTATGTAGAATATTATCTGTTATGTTTGTTTTATTAAATATTTTCATTTTAATTTCTAGAGAACATTTCGTGAAATAATGTTTCTTCAGGTAAGCTGCACCATACCTATTCTCTTACTTAGTGTACCTTCTCTAGTATAAATGAAGCAGTGTAGTTTTATTTCTGTGCATTTAAATGGAGTAATAGAGATTAATAAATAACAACAACAAAACGAAAGGATATGAGGTGATACCTTTTATTGGATTTAATACACTTTTAACTAGCTTTCACACACTAAATGTTTTCTTACTTTGGGACACAATAAGCAAAAGATGGCAATACTAGGCTCATAAATCATAAAAACATTCCAGTGATAGAGAGAAGCAATAGCCTAGTGGTTAGAGCAGCAGGCTGAAAACTAAGGAAGACAGGTTCAAGTCTCATTGATACTGCTTACGATTTTCGGCAAGTTATTTAACCTTCCATTGCATCTAGTACAAACGTAGGAGAAACCTCATGAACGGTGAACAAAAAAATGAGGTAAACTCGAAGAGGATGTGAAGAAATCTTTATTGTGAACAGCAAAAAATTTACCCAACACAGCCATGTTTTGGCCCAAAGGCCTGCCTCAGGGGTCAAGTGTATCTGCATAAAATAAATATGAACGTAAATAATAAGTAAATACAGCATACATGCAATCATATTGTCAAGTAATGAATCAGATAATTTTAAAAACTTGGAGTGGAACATGGAAAACATATCCTATATAATAATTTGCACCTCCAACGTTCCATCGCTCTCTGGCTGCCTGGGTTTGTAACATCTTATGATGTCAGCCAGCGTCCAGCATTCCATTCCCCCTCACTGCCCCGCCCTTGCGTCAAAACGTAATGACGTCAAAGGGCGGAACAGTGAGAGGGAAGGGAATGCTGGAGGCGAGCTGACGTCAGGATGTTACCAATGGAAGGAAAGCCAGCCAAGCCAGCCAGAAAACGATGAGGTACAAAGGAAGAGAGAATCGTGGCACATCGAGGGGACGGCAAGGCAGAGCAGAGCAGAATCAATGGACATGGATGGGATGGGAGGAGAGGACAGGATAGAAGAGAATCACGGGACACGGATGGGAGGGCAGGGAAGAGGAGAATCGCTGGACATGGAGGGGATGGGAGGGGAGGGAAGGGAAGAATTGCTGGACATGGAGGGCAGGGGAGAGACAAAAAATCGCTTACAAGAGAGCCTTCCTAGGGCCCATTTCATTGTTGAGGAAACGGGCTGGGTTCCACTAGTGTTCAAATAAAAATATACTTGATTGTTGATAAAAGAAAAAACATACATCGACCGTAAGGATTCCATAATAATTGGATATATGTATATTGCAGGAAAATAAATTTCTAGTGTATGGATGAAGGAATATTTATGATATAAAATATAAAACATGGGAAGTTTAAAACATCTAAAGTAAAAAAAATAAATAATTAAAGATAAGACTGTATGTATGGACACAGTGACATATAAAAACATATGGAGCACGGAAAGTATATTAAGTAAAAAAAACAATAATTAAGAAAAAAGTTGCTATAAATAAAAGTGTATGTATACACATATAGATAAAGTATAAATAAAGCATAATGTACCGCTTGTGTTTTGGCGGGAGAAGCTTAACTCAAGAGTAAAAACAAAATCCTGGCTGTGGAACTTCTATGAAATCTAAGTGAAAACATAAAATTAACAAATGAAGTAAAACTGTGTGAATAGAATACAAAAACATAAAATTAACAAATGAAGTAAAACTCTGTGAATAGAATACAGAACTACAATCACTATTGATGGCTATTATGTTCTTAGGTATTGTATAAGACATAGTATAGCAGCTATATACTATCAATGGCTGTGGAGTAAACAAGGTGTAGGAATGTTTGAAAATAGGAGAAATAGTCCTCCTAGACGCTGCTATGAGTTGTAGTGTTTAGGGGTGGATATTGAACAGATTGTGCATTAAATGGAGTGCTGCGAGAAAAATGTGAGGTATCATGCTACTAAAAGAGAAAGCTGTGAATACTAGCTCGGAGAGCAGTGGAAAAAATAGCGCTGTAAAGTACAAATTGTTTTACAACCAAGTGATGAACTATGTGTATAGAAATGGTAGTAACGTCATCAAATACATAAAAGGCGCCAAGCAGAGGGGAAAATGATTTGTTACCAGGTGACATTAAAGATGTGCATGAATAAAAGATGTGTGTATACACTGGTCAGATGGTATGAATGCTGGTATAGGGAGCATACCTATTAAAAATATGTATTGAAAATATATTCTTGGACTAGCTTGTGTCAAAAAAGGTTGTTTCCTTGTCATCAGCAGCAGATGACTCCATTAACTGATGGGTTGTATCCGCCTACCAGCAGGTGGAGATAGAGAACACTGAAAAACCACAGTGACCCTTGGACGGCTAGCCCCAACTGCCTTCAGTATTTGAGATTTCCAAAGCAGAGTGAACCATGAAAGTAGAATAACATAAACTTTCCTCACAGCGAACAAACGCCCCAGAACAGTGAGCAATAACCATACAAAGGAGGGACGATCTCAACCTCCTGTAGTAGAACATCATGTAGAAAGTCTGAGAACTGGTTTCCAAAAACAGAAGTCCATTATGTTGGTAGGCACAGAGATCCCTCATTGCCTCCTATTTTGAGATATCAAGGAATGGATTTGAAGGTAAAACTATTCCTTCTTAATTTAGGAGTAATGTTAGATTCAGAATTGGTTATGCAAAAACAAGTGGATCATGTAACATTACAACTTACTTTCTGTTCTTAGCAAGTTGAAAGGTATGATATTGGCCTGTGATTTTCAAACAATATTGTAGAGCCTGGTAATAACAAGATTGGATTTTTGCAATTCTTTATACCTAGGCATGACCAAGAAAGGGATCTAGGTGTTGTCGTTGATGATACGTTGAAACCTTCTGCTCAGTGTGCTGCTGTGGCTAAGAAAGCAAATAGAATGTTAGGTATTATTAGGAAAGGAATGGAAAACAAAAATGAGGATGTTATAATGTCTTCGTAGCGCTCCATGGTGCGACCGCACCTCGAATATTGTGTTCAGTTCTGGTCGCCGCATCTCAAAAAAGATATAGTGGAATTAGAAAAGGTGCAGAGAAGGGTGACGAAAATGATAAAGGGGATGGGACGACTTCCCTATGAGGAAAGGCTAAAGCGGCTAGGGCTCTTCAGCTTGGCGAAAAGGCGGTTGAGGAGAGATATGATAGAGGTCTATAAAATAATGAGTGAAGTTGAACGGGTAGATGTGAAGCGTCTGTTCACTCTTTCCAAAAATACTAGGACTAGGCGACATGCGATGAACCTACAATGTAGTAAATTTAAAACGAATCGGAGAAAATTTTTCTTCACTCAACATGTAATTAAACTCTGGAATTCGTTGCCAGAGAATGTGATAAAGGCGGGTAGCTTAGCGGAGTTTAAAAAAGGTTTGGACGGCTTCCTAAAGGAAAAGTCCGTAGACTGTTATTAAATGGACTTGGGGAAAATCCACTATTTCTGGGATAAGCAGTATAAAATGTTTTGTACATTTTTGGGATCTTGCCAGGTATTTGTGACCTGGATTGGCCACTGTTGGAAACAGGATGCTGGGCTCGATGGACCTTTGGTCTTTCCCAGTATACTTATGTACTTATGAGCCTTTTCCATTGCAGGAGCAAATTTATGGAATCATCTACCTGGTCATTTAAGACTTTGTTCAAACAGAAAACAATTTAAAAATACTTGAAGACATATTATTTTATGAAAGCTTTAATGGATGAATAATCTTGGATTTTTCTGGTGTTTCTCCCTAGAGCTTGTATTATTCTTGAATGATATTATTGTATTTTTGTTTATGATTTTATGAATGTTTTTATTGTAACCCGCTTTGTGATAAAGCGTGATATAAAGTTTGAAAATAAATAAATGCCCAATATGACTACCAGTTCGGTCAGGCAGTCTTGCAGAATTTGTTTGGTGTCTAGAGTCCAGCCCCTCCCCTCCCGGCCTAAATTGTTCTGTTCTGGGCTGCACCTCCACAACTAGTGCATAAATTGTTTCTAGTCCCTGTTGTTTTAGCATTGTTGTTTTTGTTGAGCCTGGTAGCTAGGGATTACCAGATGTGAGAATACAACAGTCTGCTTGTCCTCAGAGAAAGCAAAGTTATTCACCTGTAGCAGGTGTTCCTGAGGACAGCAGGCCAAGTATTCTCACATACCCTCCCACTTCCCCTTGGAGTTGAATTCTTTAGCTTTTTATAGTGACTAAGGGACCCGAATTTGTACATCAGGCAGGAAGGCACCAATGCATACGTGGTGGGACACTGCTAGGAATTTCTACAGCTCCCATCGCAGGATGTTATCCAGATGTGAGAATACCTCCACCTCTCAACATCAGGCACTGATAGTAGGCCCCAAGATTGGCCAACATCAGACCCGACACCAAGAGTGCTCTAGGGTTTGGTTTCATACTCGTGTGCACTGAGGGACGCTTTGCAGTACCTCTGGGGAAGCTGAAGAATCACAAGCATTGGTCTTCCTCGATGCATGGTACTGGGAGCGCCGAGGCATCAGATACACCAGTACCCGAGAAATGCCCACACTGAGAGAAACACTTTCCTTCTGTGAAAGAGATGTTGGTGTGCCAGTCTCTATGCAGTCAGGTCCCAGCTTCTGATTCGACACGGACGCCTTCTTCGACTGCCACCCTACTGGTGCCCCTGCCTTTGCTGATGCCCCCGCCTTCAATTAGCGGTTCCAGGCTATGCTCAGAGAGGAGCTGGCACAGATACTGCAGATGCAGACCACTTTGGCATCAAGGGCGCTTGCTCTACTGGCGGATCAGCCCCAACCTCTCTCTGTGGAACCACTGATGCCTGGGCGGAGATCCTCGACACCAGCACCTCAGTGGGTGTTGAAGTCGAGGCACTCGGGACTCCCTTCAGCATTGGGGGAGGAAGCTTCCCTGGTGTCGAAAGGCAGGACTGAGCCTCAGTGCCCTTTAGGGAGTGCACATAGTTCCACCACGCCCTATCAGGCACAGACTCTAGCAGCTGACTGACTATGCTGAGGAGTCTGATTGGGACTGCTCCTGGGATTCAGAGGAGGATATACATTATTTCTCAGAGGAGGAATAGTATGAACTACTCTCTGGTCCCTCTTCATGTCAAGAGAGATGAAAATTCCCACCTAAGGGACTGTCTCAGGTTTTGTGAGAGAGATGGCAGCTGCCATCCCATTTAAGTTGGAAATGGAGTGTCACGGTAGTGGCTGCCATGCCTACACTCACCTCTCCTCTTAGTGACCAGGCCCTGTGGCTGCTGTGGACTGTCTTCTCCCTGTTTCCCAAATGTGTTCCAGAGATCATTCCAGTCCTGTTCTGATGTTCCAGCATTCCAGCCTTGCTTTGGTGTTCTTGCAGCCAGGCCTCGCCCTGGTGTTCCTGCTGCCAAGCCTCTCTTTCTGGTGTGGATAGGTCGGTCTGGGGGTCATCTGCATAAAGATGATACTGAAAACCATGGGATGAGATCAGAGCACCAAGGGAAGAAGTATAAGTGGAGAAAAGACGAGGTCCCAAGACAGAGCCCTGAGTTACCCCAACTGATAGTGGGATAGAAGTGGAGGAGGATCCACCAGAGTGTACACCAAAAGTGTGATCGGAGAGATAAGACGAAAACCGGGAAAAAACAGAGCCCTGAAATCCAAGTGAGGACAGCTTATCAAGGAATAGGCGGTGTTCAACAGTGTCAAAACCAGCAAATAGATAGAGAAGGATAGGAACAGGAGGAGGCAGATGGGGCAGTAGCTGGAAGCACAGGTAGGGTCCAATGAAGGGTTTTTGAGGAGTGGTTTAACTACGGCACATTTGAAGGCATCAGGAACAGTTGCAGTGGAAAGTGAAAGATTTAGGATATGATGGATAGAAGGGATGACAGTAGGACAGATAGTGTTAGGATCAGAGGAACAGGTAGTCAGTTTGGAGGAGGAAATGTACAGTTTCCTCCTCAGTGATTTCAGAAAAGGAAGAAAAGGAGACGGGTTGAAGGAGGGTTGACAGAAGGTGGAGGTGACTTGGTTGAGAACTCAAGGTTAATCTAATGAACCTTATGATGAAAGTACTCAGCCAGAGTCTGGAGAGAAAGTGAAGGGGGAGTTGGAGGTGAAAGCACTTTGAGGAGAGAGTTTAGTGTGGCAAAGAGACATCGAGGGTTTGAGCCAAGAGAGTTTGTTACCTGGATGTAGTAGTCCTGTTTGGCAAGTGAAAGAGCAGACTGGAATAAGGTTAGCAAGAATTTGAAATTTATGAAGTCAGCATGGGATTTCAGCCAAAGGTGTTCGGCAGATCGGGCACAGGAACGAAGGTAGTGGATTCTAGAAGTCAGAGGTCAGTCAAGACTGGGGTTTGGTTCACGTTACAGAACAGGGAATGGGAGGAGCGAGAGTATCCAGGGCGGAGGAAAGAATAGTATTATAGGAAGAGACAGCCTCATTGACCAACTTGGATAACATAGTGGTTGAAACCCCGAAGGAGAGAATAGAAGAGTCAGTAGCCTGAAGATTCTTAAATGTATTGGTTGAGATTGGACAGAACTGGGGGGGGGGGGGGGGGTGTTTAAGTGTGAAAATTATCAGATGATGGTCAGAGAAGGGAAGAACTGAGGCGCAGAAACTGGAGAGTGTGCAGTTGAAGAAGAAGACAAGGTCAAGATAGTGGCCATTCTGGTGAGTAGTGGAGCACAGTTGAAGATTGAAAGAGGATGTTGAAGCGAGAAACTGAGAAGCATAAGAGTAGGAGGGATCTTTAGCATGAATGTTAAAATCCCCAAGAATTAGGGAAGGAGATGAAGGTTTAAGAAAGAAGGAAAGCCAGGAGTCAAAGTCAGTGAGAAAGGATGAAAGGGGCTTATAAGGGGGTCAATAAATGACTGCTACTTGGAGAGGTAGAGGAGTGAATAGATGGATGGAATGGACTTTGAAGGAAGAAAGCAATGAGACTGAAGTGGAAGAAGAGGTTGAAATCTAAAAGAGGGTGAGAGTAGTAGCCCAACACCACGTCCGCTGCCAATCGGGCGAGGAATGTTGGAGAAAAGGTAACCTCCATGACACAGGGCCACTTGAGAGCGGCCCAGTGGACTCTAGCTTCCCAGTGGTCTCAGGTGACTGGGAATTTAGCAGATGTAATCCAGATTACCCCAGTGATGGCTCACGACCTTCTCTGGTGGACAGTTCGATCCAGTTTGACTCTGGGACTACCATTCCAAATTCTACCACCTCGAAATGTGTTGCTAACTGATTCATCCTGCTTGGGATGGGGAGCTGATGTAGTTGAGCTTCACACCCAGGGTCAGTGATCTGCTCAGGAGACTCCATTTCACATCAACCTCCTTGAGCTCAGGGCAATCTGGAATACTCTAAAGGCTTTCAGAGGTTGGCTATGGAACCAAAGTGTTCTCATCCAAACAGACAACCAGGTTTCAATGTTCTGTGTAAACAAGCAGGTGGTATGGGATCCCTATCCCTTGTGTCAGGTGGCAGTGGGCTCGCTATCAAGGAATGGACCACTGTGCCACATACCTGCCTGGGAAAGACAACTGCCTGGTGGACAGACTGAGCAGGATGTTGCAACCGCACTACGGTCTCTCAATATGGGCACAGCCCACAAGATGTTCCGAGCATGGGACACCCCCTTGTTGGATCTTTTTGCACTCATCTCGACAACAAGGTCCCTCAGTTCAGCTCCAGGCTTGGTTCACACGGCAGACTAGCATCAGATTCTTTTCTCCTTCACTGGGGGAAAGGTCTTTTGTATGCGTATCCCCCACTACCCCTTATATAGAAGATTTTGCTGAAACTCAAGTAAGATCACGGGACCATGATCCTAATCACTCCTTGTTGACCAAGGCCGATCTAGTTTCCTCTTCTGGCGTTATCCTCTGAGTATCCGTGGAGATTGGAATGTTTTCTGACCCTCATCACGCAGAACGAGGGTTCCCTTCTGCATACCAACTCCAATCCCTGGCCCTCACGGTTTGGATGTTGAGAACATAGAATTCGAATCCTTGAATTTGTCAGAGGGTGTCTTGTGAATCTTGATGTCTTCCAGAAAAGATTCCACTAAGAGATGTTATTCTTTCAAATGGAGGAGGTTTGCTGTCTGTTGTGAGGGCAACGCCCTAGATCGCTTCTTGTTTTCCACACAAAAACTACTTGAATACCTCCTGTACTTCTATAAGTCTGGTTTAAAACCAATTCTGTAAGGGTTTATCACAGTGCAATTGGTGCTTATCATCCCTGTGTAGGGGGACTGTCCATCTCTGTACAACCTCTAGTTGTTCATTTCATGCAAGGTTTGTTATTAACAAAGCTGCCAGTCAAACCTCCAACTATGTCATTGGATGTCAATGTTGTTCTAACCCAGCTGGTGAGAGCTGCTTTTGAGCTTCTTGAGTCCTGTCATCTAAAGTTTTTGTTCAAACTATACAGACACTTTTCAGCGAAACCTCTTGTCAATAGTCTAGTACTCGGCTGAAAAACACATAATGATCATGTCTCTGCCCTATTCATCAGATAACTCTCATTTGCTAGAAAGGAGGAAACGACCTCAAAAGTCCTCGCTCGGCAGGAAGCATAAACAATGCCGTCTGATTATGGACTTGGATCATATCATAGGTCAAAAACCTTTGATTTTCCTAGCATTTTATTTAATTATACATTTTTTACTTATTTATTTTTAGTTTTTTAAAATTATCTCTGATTGCTCTGTCTCTGCTTCAATATCAATGACGTTACTGAGTCTACGTCTTAACTTGACATTATTATATACACATCTTAGCTTAATGAGTAGTCAGCACTTAGCTTGAAATTCACACTCCCAACGGGGCTCTCCATTTCACAGAGTGGCACATACTTGATCTTAGTCTTATAGAGCACTTGCTCCCCTGAAGAAGCTCCAAGAGAGAGTAGTGGTAGCGAACTCACACATACAACTCTAGTTCTGAAATTGATTAGGACTTCTCACTCCCCAAGGCACTTGTGAAGAAAAAAATACAACTTGACTTGAAGACAATCAGCTCTCTCACTCAGGATGGTGTAGATGGCGGCAGGCAGGCTGTTGGATTTCTCGAAGCACAGGAACCGCAGCTATCAGATGGTCAGTCTCTCAGTCATAATGTAGTAGTAGCAGATGGGCTGTCTCACTCAGGCAGGCAACCCCAGTAGGCAGGAGCCCACATTGTATGAACCTCAGATGTTGTTCATCATGTCGACGACTCGGACCAGGGCTGTCATCCGTTTCATGAACGGCAGCTCCCACATGAATTGCTCAAGATAGCACCCAAAAGTCATGTTATGCTTGAGGAAGGGTTTCTTATACCCTTTTCTTGAGTTTAGAGAGTCATACTGTTCAGAATAACAAATCTGGGACTCATTGTTTTGGTTTGAAAGCCCAAACAACAGGGCCATCTGTACCATGAGCAGATTGGTCCAGAACATGCAGAGCCAGTTTCTATAACAAGGTTGTTGTCAAAATTATTTTCATTCTCCTGCAACCTTGGCAGTGTCAGCAATGTTCCTTTCACTGCTCAGTAGGTCTGGGCCTACCAAGCCAGCAAGCCTTAGCGTGAGTCTGTAACTTGGACGTCAGGTTATCAGTATAAAATAGTGCCTTTTCTGTAGGGCCACTTTTGGCTCCTTAGAGCACTGGGGCTCCTTTTCTCAGAGGTATTCAGTGCTAATTCCATCCAAACACCACTTGAAAGGCTGAGCCCAGGATGTTGTGCTATGTGAGTACCAAGTTTCTATGACAGATAGCTGTTTGTAGGATGCTGCCACTTCCCCTTAAGGCTACTCCTTCTCAGAACCATTTTAAAACCCATAGTCCCGCCCAAGGGGGAAGAGACATAGGATGGGTGGAGCCGGGAAAACAGAAACTAGAAAATATAAAAGCTAGGGCACAGGCACAGTGTTGCCAGGTTGGCGGTTTTACCACCCAATTGGGCGGTTTTCCGCGACCCTGCCCGCGGCGGGTTGCGGTTTTTTGGGCTTCTTTTCTGTCTTTTGGGCGGTTTTTTAGGCGTTTTTTTCGGCCGCGGGGGCGGGGTTAGTGACGTTTTGGGCGGGGTTAGTGACGTTCTGGGCGGGGCCGATGACGGCGGGGGCGGGGTTGATGACGGCGGGGCGGGGTTGATGACGGCGGGGGCGGGGTGATGACGCAGGGATGGGGGTGTCAGGGGCGGGGTTTGAGTTTGGGCGGGTTTTGGCCTGGATTTGGGCTCCTTTGGGTGGGAAAAAAATTTTCCACCTGGCAACCCTGCACAGGCAGGTTCAGAAGGCCCGGAGGGAAGCAGCGATGCCCAACTGCATTTACCTCCACTGCCTACGTGTGAACTGCAACTGCTGCAGTCAGGTAGGCTATGTTCAGCTTGAAACCTTGCAACTTTAGCAGTTACTTGGGTCAAAATCCAGAGACTGTAACTGTGGGGAATCAGGCCAAAGACAAGTAAAGTGTATTGCCATGCTGAGAAACAGTAATGTTAGCTGTGGCCCTACAGAAGCAGGCCAATGAAGAACCTTGTTATATGTAAAGAACATTTCCATATCATCATGCTGATCAATCCATAGACTGGTGGGTTGTGTCCATCTACCAGCAGGTGGAGATAGAGAGCAATCCTTTTGCCTCCCTATATGTGGTCATGTGCTGCCAGAAACTCCTCAGTATGTTCTCTATCTCAGCAGGTGGTGGTCACACACAGCAGCAGCTCTGGCTAGGCCTCCAAGCCTAATTTTTAGGTTTTGTTGAGTGCCTGGGGTTGAGGGCTCTTCTTGAGCAAGTGCAAACCTGGTGGCGCCAGGTCCCTCCTTTTCTCCCCCCTCCCGCTGGCTCCGTTAAAAAAAAAAAAAAAAAATTTTGGACGTCCTTAAAGGCGTTTATTTCGACTTTTATTTAAACGTTTATTGCAGCTACTCACTGGGACACCAGGTCGTTACAGCTCGGAGCGAGAAGCAGGTAATTTTTACCTTTTTATAGCGGGCAGGGGGTTTCCCCGATCGATCTCCACGTGGCCTATGGCGTCGGAGGGCGAGGGCGCGAAGAATCGCTCCCCGGACCGCTTGTGCGCTTCTAGCGGGGATGCGGGGGTCTTAAAGTCTGATTCGCCCTTGTTGGGTGTCAGTTCGGAGGCCGGTCAGTGTCCCGGGTCTTCCTCCGGTGCGACGGTTTTTCCCGCCATAAACGCCCATCCCCCGCTGCTCGCCTCCGCCATCTTGGCCGGCCACTCTGCTCGGACGGCTTCTTCTTGGACCGCCCTTGAGCTGGGAGACGTTCATGCCATGGCTGCCCTTGATTTGGGCGACGGCAAAAAAGCGGCTAAAGTTAAGCGCCGTTCTTCCCGCGCGGCTCCTTCGCGGAGTGTCGCGCCGGACGCCATCTTGGATGCACAGCATGTTTCTCCCCCGCTCTTACGAGCGCCGGTTGAGGGTGCGTCTAGGGCTGTGGCCCAGGCTGCTGAAGTGCACAGTCTGGGGGGTTTCTCCCCCGAGTTTATTTTGCTGCTGCATCAGGCCTTCCTTATGCAGAACGCTGCCCCTTCTCCCTTGTCCGATAAAGGGGTTGAGGCCCCCGGAAGTAAATGCCCTCGGGTGGATTCCTAGGCCTTAGAGGACGCTGTTTCCTCTGATGTAGATGAGGGCAGCGTATCTGAGTTCTCCCAACGGTCCTTTGGGGATTCCTTGGAGGAGACGGATTCCCGCTCGGATGGAGCGGATGACCCCTCTGCAGCACGGATCTTTCGCTCAGAGGATTTGCCCAACCTGTTAATGCAGGCCATGAGCATTTTAAAGATTTCCTCTCCGGAGGACGTCTCTCCCTCAGCCCCTGTTGGCTCCGCCATTATGCTGGGGACGAAGCGCCCGCCTAGAACCTTCCACGTGCATGATGCCATGCACACCTTAATTTCGGCTCAATGGGATGTCCCGGAAGCGAGCCTCAAAGTGGCTAGGGCTATGTCCCGCCTCTATCCTTTGCCTTAAAGTGAACGTGAGGCCTTTCTTTGGCCTACTGTGGATTCTTTAATCACTGTGGTGACTAAGAAAACGGCGTTGCCGGTGGAAGGTGGCACGGCCCTAAAGGACGCCCAAGACAGAAGATTGGAGACGGCCTTAAGGTCGTCCTTCGAGGCGGCTGCCTTGTTTGCAGGCTTGGCTTATTTGGCAGACTTACTGTATGATGTCTTGAGAGCCTCGGCTAAAGGTATGGCTCTCTGCGTGGCGGTGGCTTTGGCTGAAACATTGGTCTGCTGACCACGCCTCTAAGTCCCGCCTGGCTAAGTTGCCTTTTAAAGGCAAGCTGCTCTTTGGGGTCGAGCTGGACAAAATCGTGACCGATCTCGGCACGTCTAAGGGCAAGAGGTTACCAGAGGTCAGGGCTTGGGCCAGTGCTCGCCCCGGTATCTCCAGAGGACGGTTTCAGGAAGCCCGTCGGTACCGCCCGGGCAAGTCTGGCTCCTCTGCCCCCTCTTCCTTCAAGAGGAACTTCTCCCCCAAGCAGCATTCCTTTCGCAGAGACCGCCGTCCCGGAGGTGCGCCCTCCGGTCCTCCCCCAGGGTCTCGTACCCAATGACGGGGTCCTGGTCCATGGCCCAGTGCAGATTGGAGGACGCCTGTCCTCGTTTCTGGGCGAGTGGACCAGAGTAACTTCAGACGCTTGGGTGCTGGAAGTCATCAGAGACGGCTACAAGCTAGAGTTCTGCCGACCCTTAAGAGACGGGTTTGTACTCTCTCCCTGCAAGTCTCCGGTCAAAGCTGTGGCAGTGCAGCAGACCTTGGACAATCTGATCCGCCTGGGTGCGGTCGTTCCGGTGCCAGAAAATCAGCTTGGCAAGGGACGTTACTCCATTTACTTTGTGGTACCAAAGAAAGGAGGTTCTGTACGGCCTATCCTCGACCTCAAAGGGGTCAATCGGGCCTTGAAAGTTCGGCACTTTCGCATGGAGACTCTCCGCTCTGTTATAGCGGCAGTGAAGGCAGGGGAGTTCCTGGCATCCTTGGACATCAAGGAAGCGTACTTGCATATTCCCATCTGGCCTCCTCATCAACGCTTTCTGCGTTTTGCAGTCCTGGGCCGACACTTCCAGTTCAGAGCCCTCCCGTTCGGGTTGGCTACTGCTCCGCGGACCTTCTCCAAAGTAATGGTGGTCATCTCGGCCTTCCTGCGAAAGGAAGGAGTACAAGTCCATCCTTATCTGGACGACTGGTTGATCCGAGCCCCCTCTTATGCAGAGTGCGGCAAAGCTGTGGACCAGGTGATTGCTCTTTTGAGCTCCCTGGGGTGGATCATCAACTGGGAGAAAAGCCAGCTGCGCCCGACTCAGTCCCTGGAGTATCTGGGAGTTCGATTCGACACCCAAGTGGGCAGAGTGTTCCTGCCAGACAATCGGATTGTCAAGCTTCAGGCTCAGGTGGGCCAGTTCCTAGTAGCCTCTCCTCTTCGGGCTTGGGACTATGTGCAGCTGTTGGGCTCTATGACGGCCACGATGGAAGTAGTGCCCTGGGCCAGAGCTCATATGAGACCACTACAACACTCTATGCTGCAGCGCTGGACTCCGGTGTCGGAGGATTATGCTGTGCGCCTTCCCTTGGACCCAGCAGTGCGCAAGGCGCTGAGCTGGTGGCTGAAGACAGACAAGTTGTCTGCAGGGATGCCTCTTGTGATCCCGGAGTGGATTGTCGTCATGACGGACGCCTCTTTGACGGGCTGGGGAGCCCACTGCTTGGGAAGGACAGCGCAGGGGCTCTGGTCTCCTGCAGAGGCAAAGTGGTCTATCAACCTCCTGGAACTCAGAGCCATTCGGTTGGTGCTTTTGGAGTTCCTCCCGGTACTGGCGTTGAAGCCAGTACGGGTCCTGTCGGACAATGCCACGGCTGTGGCCTATGTCAACCGCCAGGGAGGTACCAAGAGCGCCCCTCTAGCCAAGGAAGCCATGAATCTATGCCAGTGGGCGGAAGCGAATCTGGAACAGCTGTCAGCTGCCCACATTGCCGGAGTCATGAATGTCAAGGCGGACTTTCTCAGTCGCCATACCTTGGATCCCGGAGAGTGGCAGTTATCGGCTCAGGCGTTCTTGGACATCCCGAAGCGCTGGGGCCAGCCGAGCCTAGATCTGATGGCGTCATCTGCCAATTGCCAAGTGCAGCGCTTTTTCAGCAGAGGACGGGACCCTCGATCCCTGGGAGTAGATGCTCTTCTCCAACAGTGGCCGACACAGGAGCTTCTCTATGTGTTCCCGCCCTGGCCCATGTTGGGCAGAGTGCTAGACCGGGTGGCAAATCCAGATGTGGTGCGCTTTCTCAAGGGAGTTAATCACCTGCGCCCTCCTCTGCACTCAGTGGTGCCTGCGTGGAATCTCAACCTGGTGCTAAGAGCCTTGCAGAAGCCGCCTTTTGAACCCTTGTCAAGGGCATCTCTGAAAGACCTGACGTTGAAAGCAGTCTTTTTGGTGGCTATCACTTCAGCCAGAAGAGTTTCCGAGCTCCAGGCACTCTCATGTCGAGAGCCCTTTCTGCAGTTCACTGAGGCAGGAGTGTCTATTCGCACAGTGCCTTCCTTCCTGCCCAAGGTTGTTTCTCGCTTCCATGTGAATCAGCAGCTCTGTCTCCCTTCCTTTCGTAGGGAGGACTACCCAGAGGAATACTCTGCTCTCAAATATCTGGATGTGAGACGAGTCATCATCAGATACTTGGAAGTGACCAATGATTTCCGGAAGTCGGATCATCTGTTTGTCCTGTTTGCAGGTCCTCGTAAGGGTCTGCAGGCTGCTAAGCCTACAGTGGCAAGATGGGTCAAGGAAGCCATTGCAGCGGCTTATGTGGCCGCGGGGAAGGTGCCGCCTATCCAGCTGAAGGCTCACTCCACTAGAGCTCAGGCGACCTCGATGACAGAGGCCGGGTACGTCTCCTTGGAGGAGATTTGCAAGGCGGCAACTTGGGCATCGGCCCATACCTTCTCCAGGCATTACCGCTTGACTGTGGCTGCTCGGGCGGAGGCCCGGTTTGGAGCTTCAGTGTTGCGGTCAGGGATTTCTATGTCCCGCCCTGGGTGAGTACTGCTTCGGTACATCCCACCAGTCTATGGATTGATCAGCATGATGATATGGAAGGTAAAATTATGTATCATACCTGATAATTTTCTTTCCATTAATCATAGCTGATCAATCCATAGCCCCTCCCAGATATCTGTATTGTTTATATTTTGGTTGCATTTCAGGTTCAAGTTTAGTCTTCAGTCCCTGTTCAGGAGGACTTCGTGTTCAAGTTTTTCAACGGATTCTTCAAGAGTTGAGACGAATTTGTGTTACAGTGAGCTGCTGCATTCCTCTCCCCTCCGTTTTACGGGGCTGGATTGAGACTTAAATTCTGCCGGCGCTCCCTCCCGCTTCGTGCGGCAGTAGGGCAGCTTTGTACCCCTCCCGCTTCGGCGGTGTTAGGGTCAGTCAGCTCCTCCCGCGGTTGCGGTTGCAGGATAAGCCAGATCCCCCCGCATTGGCGGGTGTGGTGTCCCTCCCCCGCTCCGCGGGGATGAGCTGGACGGATTCCCCTCCCCCACTTGTGTGGGGATGAGCTGGGTTAATTCCCCTCCCCCGTTTCGGCGGTGGTGAGCTGGGCAGAGTGTCCCTTTGTGGGTGTAATTCTCTAAGTGCTGTCCTGCGGATGGAGCTTTGATATCGACATACTGAGGAGTTTCCGGCAGCACATGACCACATATAGGGAGGCAAAAGGATTGCTCTCTATCTCCACCTGCTGGTAGAAGGACACAACCCACCAGTCTATGGATTGATCAGCTATGATTAATGGAAAGAAAATTATCAGGTATGATACATAATTTTACCTTTGTGTTTATTTTCTCTCCCCTACCTATAATTGAACAGGACCCCACCTGATACTTATAATAAATGATATTTTCTTTCACCTGCAACCATTGTGTGTCTCTCTTACCTGGGCTCAGGGTCCACCCATGTTCATGTTACCGCATGCACATAAATTATTTTTATATTTTTATTTGTTAATTATAATGTATTTTGAATGTACTAATTTGCATTTGAATGTTTTTATATATAGTTAAGTATCTTTGCACAGTTGTAAACTGCATCTGTTGGTTATTGAACTAAAAAAGGCGATACATAAAAACCCAGATTACAGTAACCACAGATTTACTGTATTTCCCTGCAGGAATTTGGAGAACATCAGAATATCATCAAATTGCTGAATGTCATCAGAGCTCAGAATGACAAGGATATTTACCTGATTTTTGAGTATATGGGTAAGACTTGTCCAGGAGTCACAGAGAAGACTGTGGTAGGAGGTTGGATGGCCTAGAGATGGAGATCACCAAAAAAGCAGCATGACTGCTTTATACATTTGAGCAAACATTGATGTGCATGGAGTGGTAATTACTACTACTTTTTAAGGTTATAAAGCAGCATCAGCCTTCTAAAAAGGCTGGGGCAATATGCACAGCGCAGCTGTGTTTAAAATGTGAGGGAGAACTGATAAGACGCTGCTTCTGTTGGTGAGTGAGCATGACAAATTGTGTTTTAAAAAAAAGAAGGTAAAAGAGATGCTTCACTGTCTCTGTAAAAGATTTGTTTCTATGTTAATACCTTTCATGTATTTAAATGTCTGCATTCTCTCCTTTTCCCACATTTCATCTAGGTTATACATATTCATCTTGTGGTACAAATCCAATACCGTTTGTTTCCTTTTATATCCTTAGCGAGGAACAGCCTCCAAAACGGAATATAGTACTCCAAATAAGGCCTCACAATGACTTGTACAGGGGCATTAACACCACCTTTCTTCTGCTGGTCACACCTCTCTATACAGGCTAGCATCCTTCTGGCTTTAGTCCTTGACTTGTCACGTTGTTTCACCACCTTGAGGTCCTCAGACACTATCACCTCAAGGTCCCTCTCTTGATTCAGCAGAGCTTTTTGTGAATATCTTACTTACAGACATTCTATTATTATTATTTCTGCATTTGTACCGCATATTTTCTAGTTGAAATTGTTGGTTCAATATGGCTTACATTTTACATAAGCTAAACATATTACATTGTTGCTGAAGTGTCCGTGTGTCCTTATCCAGTTTCTGATTGTAATTCGTTCTTTGTGGTGTGTTGTGGTGTTTTTCTATTGTCCAGTTGTATCGAATAGCTATGCAAATTGGGTCTTAAAATCTAGTGTGTGTCCTACTATATGTGTTTCTTCTGCAGTTATTTTTCACAAGTCTAGCACTGACATAGAGGGGCATAATCGAACGGGGCGCCCATGTTTTCCTAAGGGCGTCCTTGCAGGACGTCCCTGCGAAGGGGCGGGGAAACTCGTATTATTGAAACAAGATGGGCAGCCAGCTTTCGTTTCGATAATACGGTCAGGGACGCCCAAATCTCAACATTTAAGTCGATCTTAGAGATGGTCAACCTTAGAGTTGGTCGTCCCCGGTTTTCGGCGATAATGGAAACCGAGGACACCCATCTCAAAAATGACCAGCATTCGTAGTGCACTGGTCCCCCTGACATGCCAGGACACCAACCGGGCACCCTAGGGGGCACTGCAGTGGACTAACTGATGCACTAACTGAACGGAAAAAGCCCTTCCCTTACCGTACCTTAGTGATTCAGAACGGAACAGGCATGCATGAAGGAAATCGCATGCAAATGAGTCTCCTTATTCCTTATGTCTCCACTTGGATGCTCTGCTCTTCAGTGACAAGCTCCTTGTTGTTCCTTCACTTTTTGCCCTTCATCTCACAATCTCCCGAGAAACCAGCTTCAGCTACCTGGGTCCCAAACTGTGGAATTTCCTCCCTTGATACCTCTGCCATGTACCCTCTTTTGGGCAGTTTCTCAAAGCCTTCCTTTTCCATGAGGTCTTCAGTCTCCCCACTTGCTAATTTCTCTGTCCCTACTTTTCCTTTTTTGCCTGTGTTTTAGAATATTGTAAAATAATGTGCATCTAAATTATAATGAATAGTGGAGTTACGTTTGTGTGATAAGAAAATATGAAACAATTCTGGCCCATAGACTTCGTAGAGTTAAGTCTGTCTTAAGGACTTGGGCTTGTTTAGACCTCTTTTGTCAGGAACCGCATAGCACTACTTGACCTTATGTATCCAGGATATTTGTCTAAAGGTATTGTCATGGAACGATTATAATGTTGTTCTGATCTTTATTTACGCTTATTTACCATGGAGTGTTGTTTTTGTTTGCTTTTGTGTTTACTTTTCTGTCTTATGTTTTGAAAAACCTTTAATAAAAATATGAAAAAAAGAATATTGTAAACCGAATAGTTGCCATGAATGGACATTTTGCAGTATATCAAGCACTTCAGATAGATATTTAAATAAATAAGTAAAAACATAATGGTATATCAAGCACTGTAGATATATATTCAAATACATAAATAAATAAAAACATAATCCAGTGTCCCTGGTCAATGTCAATCTTTGAAGGACATGTCTGATAAGGGGAGGGAAATGGGACTTGATATACATTCAAAGCGGTTTACATATATTCAGGTACTTATTTTGTACCAGGGGCAATGGAGGGTTAAGTGTCTTGCCCAGAGTCACAAGGAGCTGCAGTGGGAATCGAACTCAGTTCCCCAGGATCAAAGTCCACTGCACTAACCACTAGGCTACTCCTCCACTCCTCCATAAGAAACTGCATATAAAGCTGTGGAGGGTCTCAGCTCAGTGTTATCTCAGGGATTCATCTCTAAATTACATCATTTGCTACCAGATTTTCTGCCGTCACCTACTATGTTACCATCAAGCTCATTTTCAAAGCACTTAGCCTCCCAAAGTTCCATAGAAACCTATGGAACTTGCCTCCCAAAGTGCTTTGAAAATATGCCTCTATGTTACCTGTTCCAGCTGTCATTGGGAAGTGGAGGACTCCAACAATATTTGCAGGTCATATATATTTTAAGTGCTATGATCACACAGGTTAGTTAGTTGATTTTTATAAGGAATTGAAGTGTGTGTTTAAATCAGGGGCATAGTGCTTGCTTTGTTAGTTGTATATGTTAGTATTAGGAATTGTAAGGATTCATAAGAATATTTTCTGCTGCTTGCCATTCATCTGTATTGCTTTGTAAATAAATCTTTATCTATCATAGTCCTCTCCTAGTCTGATAGTTTCATTATCAGCAAATAAGTGGCTTGTGAACTCAAGGACCAGTTTTTGGTGTGTTCAATCCCTAGACATGATTTATCCTTATCCCTTTTACACCATGCTGTGATAAACCCTTTACAGGTGTAACAGGATATTTTCTCTCTCACAGAAACAGATCTACATGCAGTAATAAAGAAAGGGAATTTGCTGAAAGACATTCACATGCGTTACATTCTGTATCAGTTGCTCAAAGCTACCAAATTTCTCCATTCTGGGAACGTCATTCACAGGGATCAGAAGGTAAGCAATCACAGGAAATGCTAAACCCTCAGTCACAATATTCAGGAGCTGGAGATATTATCCAAGGATTTCCTGCTGTGATGGAAACTTGGACAGTTTGGAGGGGAGAGAAGGGTGGAGACAACTCTATTAATTGCAGAATCTGTAATTGGAAGGGAGAGGGTACCACTCTGTCCCCACATCATTGCCCATCTCCCGTCCCACAAGGCGTACCAATCCCCAGCCCTGGCTGACCCCTTGCACCCGATACCTTCGCTCCTGCGCCCGTTCGGCTGAACGCTACTGGAGGAAATCTTGCGCCCATAATGACTTCATTCATTTCAAATTCATGCTATCCTCCTTCCAATCCTCCCTATTCCTCGCTAAACAGGACTATTACACCCAATTGACTAATTCCCTCAGCTCTAACCCTCGTCGTCTCTTTGCCACCCTCAACTTTCTCCTCAAAGTGCCCTCCGCTCCCACTCCCCCCTCACTCTCTCCGCAATCTCTGGCCGACTACTTCCGTGACAAGGTCCAGAAGATCAACCTTGAATTCACCACTAAACTTTCTCCTCCTCCTATAACCCACTCTCTCAACCAACCTACCCAGGCCTCCTTCTCCTCTTTTCCTGCTATCACCGAAGAGGAAACCGCCCATCTCCTCTCCTCCTCGAAATCCACCACCTGTTCCTCAGATCCCATCCCCACCAACTTACTTAACACCGTCACTCCTACTATCACCCCCACCATCTGTCATATCCTCAACCTCTCTCTCTCCACTGCAACTGTCCCAGACACCTTCAAGCATGCTGTGGTTACACCACTCCTCAAAAAACCATCACTTGACCCTACCTGTCCCTCCAACTACCGCCCCATTTCCCTTCTACCCTTCCTCTCCAAGATACTTGAATGCGCCATTCACAGCCGCTGCATTGATTTCCTCTCCTCTCATGCCATCCTCGATCCACTTCAATCCGGCTTTCGCCCCCTACACTCGACAGAAACAGCACTATCTAAAGTCTGCAATGACCTGTTTCTCGCCAAATCTAAAGGTCACTATTCAATCCTCATCCTCCTCGACCTATCCGCCGCTTTTGACACTGTCAATCACAACCTACTTCTCGACACACTGTCCTCCTTTGGGTTCCAGGGCTCTGTCCTCTCCTGGTTTTCCTCTTATCTCTCCCATCGTACCTTCAGAGTGCACTCTCATGGCTCATCCTCCTCCCCTATCCCGCTCTCTGTTGGAGTTCCCCAGGGTTCTGTCCTTGGGCTCCTTCTTTTTTCAATCTACAGCTCTTCCTTAGGCTCCCTAATCTCTTCTCATGGTTTCCACTATCATCTTTATGCTGACGACACCCAGCTTTATCTCTCCACACCAGAAATCACTGCGGAAACCCAGGCCAAAGTACTGGCCTGCCTATCCGACATTGCTGCCTGGATGTCCAACCGTCACCTGAAACTAAACATGGCCAAGACGGAACTTATTGTGTTCCCACCCAAACCCACTTCTCCTCTCCCTTCACTCTCTATCTCAATTGATAACACCCTCATCGTCCCTGTCTCATCTGCCCGCAACCTTGGTGTCATCTTCGACTCCTCCCTCTCCTTCTCTGCGCATATCCAGCAGATAGCCAAGACCTGTCGCTTCTTCCTCTATAACATTAACAAAATTCGCCCCCTCCTCTCCGAGCACACCACTCGAACTCTCATCCACTCTCTCATTACCTCTCGCCTTGACTACTGCAACCTACTCCTCACCGGCCTCCCACTTAGCCATCTATCCCCCCTTCAGTCCATCCAGAACTCGGCCGCACGTCTTATCTTCCGCCTCAACCGATATACTCATATCGCCCCTCTCCTCAAGTCACTTCACTGGCTTCCGATCAGATACCGCATACAGTTCAAGCTTCTCCTACTCACCTACAAATGCACTCGATCTGCAGCCCCTCCTTATCTCTCTACTCTCATCTCCCCTTATGTCCCCACCCGTAACCTCCGCTCTCTTGACAAATCCCTCCTTTCAGTACCCTTCTCCACCACCGCCAACTCTAGGCTTTGCCCTTTCTGCCTCGCTTCACCCCATGCTTGGAACAAACTCCCTGAGCCCATACGCCGGGCCCCCTCCCTACCCATCTTCAAATCATTGCTCAAAGCCCACCTCTTCAATGTCGCCTTCGGCACCTAATCACTACACCTTTTCTCAGGAAATCTAAACTACCCCAACTTGACATTTCGTCCTTTAGATTGTAAGCTCTTCTGAGCAGGGACTGTCCTTATTTGTTAATTTGTACAGCGCTGCGTAACCCTAGTAGCGCTCTAGAAATGTTAAGTAGTAGTAGTAGTATCTACTGTGTAAGTGGTTAGAGTCAGGGAGAGAGGGCAGATTTGTCCCACGGCATCTGTGACAAAAATCAGGAGGATATAGAGGGAGAAGGGAACTTTGTATATGTCCTGCAACATCGGTGATGAGAATGGGAGGGGAGGCAATAGAGGGGGACATTTCTTCCTTTATCTGCTACACAGCATCAGTAGAATCCTGTCATCAGCAGACTCTCCCTTTCTGTTTTTTTATGTTTAAACAATTTTTTATTGATATTTCAGCATGTTAAGCCATAACAGTACCTTTCACTGAACAAATTTCACTCGCAATGCATGCTGTATAAGTCCAACACATTCCTGGACATCATCAAAACTTTTTAAACATTTTCTCCCCTATCGCCACCCTTCCCCTATTACCCCCTTTGTTTCCAACCATTTTATATTTCAACATTTTTATTGATAACAATTCAGAGGAACCCTTTCAAATAATATGAAAATATAGCAATTCAGATATATTTCAGCAAGGGTTGTAGCATTCCATCATAGTCCCCGTTCACTGGTTCCATCGCCAATATATTATAAGCAACCCCTCTGAGAGTGGATAGACACATCATCCAAATATCTGGCCTTCCTCCCCTACCTCCAATCTACCCTCATATCCCCCTCTCCATTCCCATGAACTGCCTTTCTATTTTATTCAGTTATATGTAACAAGAATCAGGGAGGTATTGTGAACATCTCCTCCATACCTTTTTGCAGCATTAGATGGGAATTGGTATTGTGTATATTCATACAACACTGTGAATGTCTAGTAGTTTTTAGAAACAATCAGCAGTAGTTGTAGTAGAAGTAAGATTTCCTGCAGTATCTGTTATAGTCTCTCCCTAGCTCTTGAATCCTGTACCTCCTACAGCAGTCATGATGGAAATCAAGAGTGGGGAAACGCTCAGCATCTTTTTTGATGCTTACATTTGTCATCCCTTTCTATCCCTACCTTTCCCCCCCCCCCCCCCCCCCCCCCCCCCCATCTCTGATTACTTGCCTGCAGCCTCTGATGCTCTGATCTCTCTCTCTCTTTTTTTCTGCTCTTAGCCCTCCAATATTCTCCTGGATGCTGATTGTTTAGTGAAACTCTGTGACTTTGGGCTTGCTCGTTCCTTGTATCAGCTACAGGAGGATCAGGGAAATCCCACACTGACTGAATACGTTGCCACACGCTGGTACCGAGCTCCAGAGATTTTACTTGCTTGCCACAGGTAAGAAAATCCAAGATTTGCTCTTTGGTAGTCACTCAATGAAGACTCTTATCTGCGCTCTTCAGAGAATGTGTCCGTATCGGTGTTGGAGATTTTTATGGCGTGTCATGGAAGTTTGATAGGCACGTGCCATTATTTTAGGAACTTATCCAATAGTGGCATTTATACATGTACTAGTAAAAAAGGCTCGTTTCTGACACAAATGAAATGGGCGCTAGCAAGGTTTTCCTCGGAGTGTGTATGTTAGAGTGAATGTGCGAGTGTGTGTGTGAGAGAGAAAGTGATTCTGGGTGCGAGTGTGTTTGTGAGAGAGAGAGAGTGTGTGTGTGAGAATGAGAGTGTGTGCAAGTGCGTATGTGAGACACAGTGTGAGAGAGAGAGAGTGTGTTTCACACAGATACAGTGTGTGCGAGAGAGAGTGTGTGTGAGACACAGACTCTCTGTGAGACTTGAGTGTATGAGACCAAGAGAGTGTGTGAATGACTGTGTGACACATAGAGAGTGAATGTGATACAGTGTGAGACATAGAGTGTGTGAGAGAGAGAAAGACATTGACTGAGAGAGAGAGAGAGTGTGTGTGTGACAGAGATACCCCCCCCTCTCTGGTGTCAGGCCCCCCCTCCCTCCCTTCCTCTCTCTGGTGTCATGCCCCTCCTCTCTCTTTCTGGTGTCTGAGCGTTACTGTGCAGGACGCTGAGCTCTGGCTGTACTTCAAGGAACTGACCAATCCTATTTAATAGAATGCACCTCCAACATTCTGAAGCCGAGAAACCTCATGTGGTTGGTCACTTCTGCTTGTGACGAACCCGGAAGTGCATGATGTCAATTCAGGAGATGGATATAGAGAGCAGGAATGCCTCAGCATGCAGTCAGCTTCAGAATGTTGGAGGTGCGTTTTATTATATAGGATGTGACAGCCAATTGTAAAATACTGTTCTCCGAGGACAAACAGGCTGCGTTATTCCCACATGTGGGTGACGTCATCTGATGGAACCCCATTGCAGATGCTGAATCACTGGCATTAGAGAAAGTTCCAGCAGCGTCCCACTGTGCATGCGCTGGTGCCTTCCCACTCAACGCTCGAGCATGGGTCCCTCAGTTTCTTTTTTTTCCACAGAGCTGAGAGAATGCGTTTGCGTAGTCTTTTTGTCATGCTGCGCTTTTCTAAAAAACATTTCGCTATCGCAAGTGTCTTCCCCTGCAGTTAATTATCTTCTTTTTAAAATTTATTTTCTTCCAGACCATCAGAAGTTTGTTTGGTTTGCGGTCTTGGGAGATCACTTCAGTTTCGGGCAATGCCCTTCGTGCTCGCTTACAGCACCACAGACCTTCTCCAAGGTGATGGTGGTGATAGCCGCTCAATTGCGACGGGAGAGTATCTTGGTGCATCTCTACCTGGACGATTGGTTAATCAGGGTGAAGTTGGCGGAGGAACGCCAGAAGGTTTTGGATCGAGTGGTTCTCCTTCTCCAGCAGTTGGGCTGGATTGTCAATGCGTCCAAGAGCTCGCTGGTTCCCTCTCAGTCCTTGGAATTCCTGGGGGTGTTCTTCAATACACGGGAGGGCTTGGTGCACCTTCCGGCAGTGCACATCCTAAAGATCCAGTCCCAAGTGCGTCGTTTGCTGGCAACCAAGGTTCCATCTGCATGGGATATTTTGCAGGTTCTGGGGTCTGTGGTGGTAACCTTCCAGATGGTACCGTGGGCGAGGGCGCATATGAGGCCTCTTCAGGTGGCCCTTCTAGCTCGCTGGTCCCCTCAGGCGGAGTCTCTCTCTTGCAGGGTATCTCTCCGTTTTCCAGTACGTCTCAAACTTCAGTGGTGGGTAGATTTTCATCATGTGAGCCGGGGCATGCCCCCGGACTCTCCTGCCTGGGTGTTAGAAACAACGGATGCCAGCCTGACTGGGTGGGGGGCCTATTGCCAGGGCTCTTGGTCAGCAGAGGAGTCCCAGTGGTCCATCAATCGCCTGGAAACCCGGGTAATTCGTCTTGCCATGTTTCAATTTCAGCCGATGCTCTTCTTCCGCGATGTACGAGTCCTCTCCGACAATGTAACAGCAGTCGCTTATGTAAATCATCGGGGGGGGGGGGGGGGGGACCAAGAGCTCTTTCTTGGTACAGGAGGCAGCGTTGATTATGGCCTGGGCGGAACAGAATGTCTGGCTTCGCTCGGCAACGTATGCTGTGGGAGCATCCAATCTGCAAATGGATTATCTAAGTCGGCATTGTCTGGATCCAGGGGAGTGGGCTCTTGCCCCATTCACCTTTCAGCTCATTGTCGATCGGTGGGGCACCCCAGTAATGGATCTCATGACCACCGCAAAGAATGCCAAGGCTCTGTGGTTTTTCAGCTGCAGAAGGGAGCCGTTGTCAGAGGGTCTTGATGTGTTGGCACAGCCCTGCCCTCATCAAACTCTCCTGTTTGTGTTTCCTCCATGGCCTCTCATTGGTTGGGTTCTTCAGCGCATTCAGTGTCACGTCGGTCGCAAGTTACTGGTGGCTCCCGATTGGCCACGTCTTCTGTGATATGTGGATCTCATGCGGTTGCAGGTGGATGCATTGCTTCCTCTTCCCTCGGAGGAGGGTCTCTTGAGTCAGGGGCCCATTTGGATTCCTCTCACTTACGGCTTGGCTGTTGAGTGGGCATGACTGTTGAAGAAGGGTTACTCTGTTGTGGTGTGCGTACCCTTTTGAGTTCCAGGAAACGGTCCACTTCCTTGGCCTATGTTCAGGTTTGCCATGTTTTTGAGGCTTGGTGTGACGAGCGGGAGGTGCAGCCATTGAGGGCTTCCGTTGGTCATCTGTTAGATTTTTTTGCATGGAGGTCTATAGAAGGGTTTGTCTCTGTCCTCACTTCAGGTGCAGTTGGCGGCGCTCACCTGTTTTCGGGGTCCGCTTGAGGGGAAGTTGCTAGCCCTTCATCCAGATGAGTCTCAGTTTTTCCAGGGGGTTAAGCGATTGCGGCCTCCCTTGTGCCCGGTGATTCTTCCTTGGAACTTAAATTTTGTTCTGTTGGCCTTGGTTTAAGTCCCGTTTGAGCCCTTGGGGCAGGCTACGCCTTAAGATCTTACACTTAAGGTAGTCTTTTTGGTGGCTATCACTTTACCACGGCATATCTCTGAGTTGCAGGCCCTGTCCTTTTGTGAGCCATTTCTGGTCTTCTCCAAGGAGAAGGTGGTGTTACAGACAATTCCTTCCTTTCTTCCTAAGGTGTTTTCTCCTTTTCATGTCAATCAGTCTATTTCTTTGCCTTCTTTCCTGCGGGAGGAGCCCCCTTGGTTGTATAAGTTGGATGTTCGTTGGGCATTGTGGTGTTATCTGTGTAGGACAGTGGAGTATCGGAAGTCCGACCACCTCTGGGTCTTGTTCGCAGGACCTTGAAAAGGGGAGGTGGCTTCCAAGGCCTCCATTGCACGTTGGATTAAGGTGGCAATGTCTTCCGTATACCTGCTGTCAGGGAAACAGGTACCCGCGGTTCTTCGGGCGCATTCTACGCATGCACAGGCCTCTTCCTGGGCAGAACACTCTCTCATTCCACCGCAGGACATTTTCAGGGTGGCGACTTGGTCCTCGCTGCATTCCTTTGTCAAGCATTACAGGTTGGAACTTACAGGCCTGACAGGATGCTTCCTTTGGGGCATCCGTCTTGCTTCAGGGGCTTGCCCACCCTCGGTGAGTACTGCTTTGGTACGTCCCACTTGTCGGGAATGGTCTGGAGAAGACAATAAGAAAGGAAAAATTAGATCTTACCTGCTAATTTGCTTTCCTTGAGTCTCCCCAGACCATTCCAGAGCCACACCCGGGAACATGGGATGGTAGGGATCTCTTCTGTCTGGGATTGCAACTGCATCTGTGTATTAATTCAAGTTTGTTCAAGGTTATTCTTTTGGTGCTCTCTTCCTTCTGGGGAGTTCCTTTTGGGAGCTTAATTTCTTGTTGTGTTTTACCTTTTAAGTTCTTGGTGTTGAGGTTAAGTATGTGTTGCTTGGCTATTCGAACTACTGAGCAGGTCAGGGTTGCTCAGTCCCTTATACAGGAGCGCTGCTCAATAATTCTCAGTCTCCCTCTGCTGGTAGGAGTGCATAGGAGGTAGCCAATGTTACTCCGATTTTTAAGAAGGGTTCCAGAGGAGATCCGGGAAATTATAGACCGGTGAGTCTGACGTCGGTGCCGGGCAAGATGATGGAGGCTATTATTAAGAATAAAATTGCAGAGCATATACAAAAACTTGGACTGATGAGACAAAGTCAGCACGGATTTAGTGAAGGGAAGTCTTGCCTCACCAATCTAATGCATTTTTTTGAGGGGGTAAGCAAACATGTGGACAATGGGGAGCCGGTTGATATTGTATATCTGGATTTTCAGAAGGCGTTTGACAAAGTGCCGCACGAAAGACTCCTGAAGAAATTGCAGAGTCATGGAATCGGAGGTAGGGTACTATTATGGATTAAGAACTGGTTGAAAGATAGGAAGCAGAGAGTAGGATTGCGTGGCCAGTATTCTCAGTGGAGGAGGGTAGTTAGTGGGGTCCCGCAGGGGTCTGTGCTGGGTCCGTTGCTTTTTAATGTATTTATAAATGACCTAGAGATGGGAATAACTAGTGAGATAATTAAATTCGCCGATGACACAAAATTATTCAGGGTCGTCAAGTCGCAGGAGGAATGTGAACGATTACAGGAGGACCTTGCGAGACTGGGAGAATGGGCGTGCAAGTGGCAGATGAAGTTCAATGTTGACAAGTGCAAAGTGATGCATGTGGGTAAGAGGAACCCGAATTATAGCTACGTCTTGCAAGGTTCCACGTTAGGAGTTACGGATCAAGAAAGGGATCTGGGTGTCGTCGTCGATGATACGCTGAAATCTTCTGCTCAGTGTGCTGCTGCGGCTAGGAAAGCGAATAGAATGTTGGGTGTTATTAGGAAGGGTATGGAGTCCAGGTGTGCGGATGTTATAATGCCGTTGTATCGCTCCATGGTGCGACCGCACCTGGAGTATTGTGTTCAGTACTGGTCTCCGTATCTCAAAAAAGATATAGAAGAATTGGAAAAGGTACAGCGAAGGGCGACGAAAATGATAGTGGGGATGGGACGACTTTCCTATGAAGAGAGGCTGAGAAGGCTAGGGCTTTTCAGCTTGGAGAAGAGACGGCTGAGGGGAGATATGATAGAAGTGTATAAAATAATGAGTGGAATGGATCGGGTGGATGTGAAGCGACTGTTCACGCTATCCAAAAATACTAGGACTAGAGGGCATGAGTTGAAGCTACAGTGTGGTAAATTTAAAACGAATCGGAGAAAATTTTTCTTCACCCAACGTGTAATTAGACTCTGGAATTCGTTGCCGGAGAACGTGGTACGGGCGGTTAGCTTGACGGAGTTTAAAAAGGGGTTAGATAGATTCCTAAAGGACAAGTCCATAGACCACTATTAAATGGACTTGGAAAAATTCCGCATTTTTAGGTATAACTTGTCTGGAATGTTTTTACGTTTAGGGAGCGTGCCAGGTGCCCTTGACCTGGATTGGCCACTGTCGGTGACAGGATGCTGGGCTAGATGGACCTTTGGTCTTTCCCAGTATGGCACTACTTATGTACTTATGTACTTATGTACTCGTCAGGAATGGTCTGGAGAGACTCAAGGAAAGCAAATTAGCAGGTAAGATCTAATTTCTCCTTTTTTTTTTTATCCCATTCTTGAATTGATGTTAGTTTATTCAGGGCTTGTGGGTAAGTCAGGTTCAGTGGGTATGATTAGCTGCATATCATCTGCATAGATGTAGAACTGAGTAGCCATTGACCAAAGCAGCTTGGCTAGTGATGAGGTAGATATTGAATAGAGTAGGTGACACTATCAATCCTTGTGGTACCCCACAGGCCAGTGCCCTTGGTGGTGATGAGGTCCTGCCAAACACTATGGACCATTTCCTGTCTGATAGGATCTGAACCAGGCAAGTACTGTTCCGCTGATACCTGTTTCTGCCAGTTGTGCTAGCATAATATTGTGTTCCACAGTCTCAAAAGCTGCTGAGAAATCTAGCAGTACTAACACCGAGGCAAATCCCCTGTCTCGGTTTCTGTGAAGATCATCTAGTAGGGATACAAGGACTGTTTGTTCCATAACTGTGTCCGAATCCAGATTGGCATGGATCTATCCAGTTTCTCTCTTCTAGCCAATCAGTTGATCACAGACTGTTTGTTCTATAAGTTTCCCTAAAAATGGGATGTTAAATACTGGTCGGTAATTTTCAATTTTGTCCTGGTCAACATTGTTCTTCTTTAGCAAAGGTTGCACCACTGCTCTTTTTAATGGTGTTGGTAGTTGCCCATTAGAAAGAGAGGAGTCACGATTATTGTGGCCCCTTCTATTAGGCCCCTGCTTGCCTGCTGCACTATCTTTGATGCTAGCCAATCAAGAGTACCAACATGTCTCCTTCCAACCCCAGAGAAGCATCAAGAGGGGCTTGGCAGCCAGGGTTGTGGAGTCAGAGTTGGAAGCAGTTTTGGATGGAGTCTGTCAGTAAAACCGTGCCAACTCCAGCTTCAAAATAAAAAGTCATCATGATGGTTAATTTATCATTTTAAATATCTATATCTACATATGTTCTCATTGTCCTGGATCTAATAGTTACGGAACAAAACAATTTAAGGCCTAATATTAGTAGGAGTCAGAGTCAAAGTGGAGAAAAATAGAGTTGGAGTTGAAGGTTTAGAGTACTGACTCCACATCCCTGTTGGCAGCCCCAACATATCACATCTCAACCCCAGAGAAATAAGAAGAGGAGCTCAACCTTCAGTGGATAGTGATATGTTGGGGCAACCAAACCCCTCTTGTTGTTTCTCTGAGGCTGGGAGGATTTCCACCCCCATCCCCAGCAAGATGGGCTCAGGGGCTCCAGGATATCAACTGCCATCCTCAAAGAAACAATAAGAGCAGCAGCTCCATTCACCTGATGATGCCTGCCTACCTCACAGTCACAGTCCCTTCGCTCTGCCCCATCACATTTTTTTCCGTATTTTGTTTAACCAAGTTTATCTGTACTCTCCTGTTCCTTACTTTTACATATTCTAACTTGAAGGTTTGTTGCTTTTAAAAGAGATCCTTTCAGCTTTGCTCATTGCTGCTCAAAGCGTTGCAAAGTATGACTCTAAAAAGGATGAGTGGACATTTGTGGCTGCAGTATCAGTATCCCGGTTGGATCTGGGGTGGCTGCATGCAATAAGCTTCTCTATGTAGTGAGTGGATTTGATAGACAGAACCATTGGCACTGGAGCAGGAGTTGTGGCCTTAGACAATCATATTTATGTTGTTGGAGGTTACAATGGTAGAACCTTAATGTAAAGTTATAATGTGGAGGGTAGGCTAGATCATATTTTCCAATGTATCCATTATGTTGTCTCTTTCTCCTCCATACTGAATGCATACTCTATATTCTCTCTTTAGATATACTAAGGGAGTGGATATGTGGAGTGTAGGCTGTATCCTAGGAGAGATGCTTCTGGGAAAACCTCTCTTTACTGGAACATCCACCATTAACCAGATTGAGAAGATCATGAGCGTCATCCCAGCACCTTCTCCAGAAGGTAAGAATGAATTTTGGAAATAAGGAGCTATAGCAGTGGTTCTCAAATGTGGTTCTTCCCCAGCCAGTCAAGTTTTCAGCATAACCACAATGAATATTAATGAGAGAGATTTGCATGCATTGCCTCTACTGCACACAGATCTCTCACATGAATATTCTTTGTGGATATCCTGAAAATCTGAGTGGCTGGGGTGTTTCCAGGAAAAGATTTGGGAACCACTGAGCTATATCATTATTTATTACTTATTATTTAGCCAAGGAGATGAGTGTGATCACAGGAGCAGAAAATTCTACAGTATTTTTATTTATTGTGCCAGACATACCGTAGAATAGATCCCAAACAGGCAACTAAGTGGTGTACAAACAAAGGTACAACAGTGCAATGCAAATGAGGATACTAAAGGAGACGGCAACCCTGGGGATGACACAAAAGGTGTGCATTACAGAATTATACTAGTATTTGTCACCATACCTGACAGATTATGATGGGCTACTTGAAAGGCTGGAAGAGTGGCATGCAGATGAAATTTATTGTGATCAAGTGCAAAGTGATGCACATTGGGAAGAATAACCCAAATTATAGCTACATTAAATTAGGCTGCACATTAAGTATTCTGTGCCGTTCTAGTCACGGCACCTCAAACAGGTATAGTGGAACTGGAAAAGGTACAGAGAACAATAACCATATCCTAATCATAGCTGATGCTAGAGTCCACCTTGGGGGTCAGCACCCAAGAAAAAGATCTAGATGTCGTCGTAGACAGTACGCCAAAATCTTCAATCCAGTGTGCACTGGTGGCCAAAAAAGCAAACAGAATGCTAGGAATTATTAGGAAAGGGATGGTAAATAAGACCGAGAATACTGTAATGCCTCTGTATTGCTGCATAGTGTGACCTTACATTGAGTATTGCATTGAGTTCTGGTCGCCATACATCAAAAAAGATATAGCGACGTTAGAAATGGTTCAAAGAAGCTAAAGGAAAGGCAAAAGAGTTTAGGGATCTTCACCTTGGAAAAGAGATGGCTGAGGAGAGATATGATTGAGGTTTACAAAATTCTGAGTGGTGTAGAACGAGTAGAAGTGAATCAATTTTTCACTCTTTTTCAAAAAGTACAAAGACTCTGGGACACTCAATGAAGTTACATGAAAATACTTTTAAAACAAATAGGAGGAAACATTTTTTCACTCAACAAATAATTAAGCTATGGAATTCTTTGCCGGAGGATGTAATAACAATGGTTATTGTATCTGGGTTTTAAAAAGGTTTGGACAAGTTCTTGGAGGAAAAGTCCATAGTCTGCTATTGAGACAGACATGGGGAATCTACTGCTTGCCCTTGGATTGGTAGCATGGAATGTTGCTACTTTTTGGGTTTCTGCCAGGTACTTGTGACCTGGATTGGCTACTGTTGGAAGTAGGATACAGGGCTAGATGGACCATTGGTCAGGCCCAGTATGGCTATCTTTATGTTCTTATGTGCTAAGCAAAATGATTAAGTGCTGAGATGGTACATGATAGAGATTTATAAAATCCTGAATGGAGTGGAATGGGTAAACAAATCGAATTGTTTACTCTTTGAAAAAGAAAAAGGCTAGGGGACTATTAGGTTTATTTTCGAAAGAGAAGGACGCTCATCTTTTCACACAAATCGGGAGATGGGCGTCCTTCTCCCAGGGTTGCCCAAATCGGCATAATCGAAAGCCGATTTTGGGCATCCTCAACTGCTTTCGGTCGCAGGGATGACCAAAGTTCACAGGGGCGTGTCAGAAGCATAGCGAAGGCGGGACTGGGGCGTGCTTATCACATGAGCGTCCTCAGCCGATAATGGAAAAAAGAAGGGCGTCCCTGACAAGCACTTGGGCAACTTCGTCCATTTTTTCTTGCGACCAAGCATCAAAAAGGTGCTTGAACTGACCAGATGACCACCGGAGGGAATTAGGGATGACCTCCCCTTACTCCCCCAGTTGTCACTAACCCCCTCCCACCCTAAAAAAAAACTTTAAAAATATTTTTTGCCAGCCTCAAATGTCATACCCAGCTCCCTGACAGCAGTATGCAGGTCCATGGAGCAGTTTTAGTTGGTACTGCAGTGCACTTCAGGCAGGTGGACCCAGGCCCATCCCCCCCCCCCCCCCCCCCCCCCCACCTGTTACACTTGTGGTAGTAAATGTGAGCCCTTCAAAACCCACCAGAAACCCACTGTACCCACATGTAGGTGCCCTCCTTCACCCATAAGGGCTATGGTAGTGTTGTGGGGAGTGGGTTTTTGGGGGCTCAGCATCCAAGGTAAGGGAGCTATGCACCTGAGAGCAATTTGTGAAGTCCACTGCAGTGCCCCCTAGGATGCAAGGTTGATGTCTTGGCATGTGAGAGGGACCAGTGCACTACCAGTGCTGGCTCCTCCCATGACCAAATGGCTTGGATTTGGTCGTTTCTGAGATGGGCGTCCTCAGTTTCTATTATCGCTGAAAACCGGGGACGACCATCTCTAAGGTCGACCTTAATGTTAAGATTTGGGCGTCCCCGACCGTATTATCGAAACGAAAGATAGACTTTCTAAGTTACGTGGAGGGCCATAATCGAACGGGGCGCCCAAGTTTTCCTGAGGGCATCCTCGCAGGACATCCCAGCGAAGGGGCAGGGAAACCGGTATTATCGAAACAAGATGGGCATCCAAGTGCTTTGAAAATACACTTCCACGTGAAGGTACATAGTAACACCTTTAAAACTAATAGGAGAAAGTCTTTTGCCGGAACAAGTAATAAAAGCAGTTAATATAGCTGGGTTTAAAAAAGATTTGGATAAATTCCTGGAGGAAAAGTCCATAAACCATTATTAAAGTAGATCTGAGGAAAGCAATGTAACACTCATTTTTAAAAAGGTTCCAGGGGAAATCCGGGAAATTATAGACTGGTGAGTCTGACGTCGGTGCCGGGGAAAATGGTAGAGGCTATTATTAAAAACAAAATTACAGAGCACATCCAAGGACATGGATTACTGAGACTGAGTCAGCACGGCTTTTGTGTGGGGAAATCTTGCCTGACCAATTTACTTCAATTCTTTGAAGGAGTAAACAAACATGTGGACAAAGGGGAGCCGGTTGATATTGTGTATCTGGATTTGCAAAAGGCGTTTGACAAGGTACCTCATGAAAGGCTACAGAGGAAATTGGAGGGTCATGGGATAGGAGGAAAAGTCCTATTGTGGATTAAAAACTGGTTGAAGGATAGGAAACAGAGAGTGGGGTTAAATGGGCAGTATTCACAATGGAGAAGGGTAGTTAGTGGGGTTCCTCAGGGGTCTGTGCTAGGACTGCTGCTTTTTAATATATTTATAAATGATTTAGAGATGGGAGTAACTAGCGAGGTAGTTAAATTTGCTGATGACACAAAGTTATTCAAAAGTCGTTAACTCGCGACAGGATTGTGAAAAATTACAGAAGGACCTTACGAGACTGGTAGACTGGGCGGCTAGATGGCAGATGACGTTTAATATGAGCAAGTGCAAGGTGATGCATGTGGGAAAAAATCCTGAATTATAGCTACGTCATGCAAGGTTCCATGTTAGGAGTTACGGACCAAGAAAGGGATCTGGGTGTCGTCGATAATACACTGAAACCTTCTGCGGCTCGGAAAGTGAATAGAATGTTGGGTATTATTAGGAAAGGTATGGAAAACAGGTGTGAGGATGTTATAATGCCGTTATATCGCTCCATGGTGCGACCGCACCTTGAGTATTGTGTTCAATTCTGGTCGCCGCATCTCAAGAAAGATATAGTGGAACTGGAAAAGGTGCAGCGAAGGGCGACTAAAATGATAGCGGGGATGGGACGACTTCCCTATGAAGAAAGACTAAGGAGGCTAGGGCTTTTCAGCTTGGAGAAGAGACAGCTGAGGGGAGACATGATAGAGGTATATAAAATAATGAGTGGAGTGGAACAGGTGGATGTGAAGCGTCTGTTCACGCTTTCCAAAAATACAAGGACTAGGGGGCATGCGATGAAACTACAGTGTAGTAAATTTAAAACAAATCGGAGAAACTTTTTCTTCACCCAACGCGTAATTAAACTCTGGAATTCGTTGCCGGAGAACGTGGTGAAGGCGGTTAGCTTAGCAGAGTTTAAAAAGGGGTTAGACGGTTTCCTAAAGGACAAGTCCATAAACCGCTACTAAATGGACTTGGGAAAAATCCACAATTCCAGGAATAACATGTATAGAATGTTTGCACGTTTTTGGGAAGCTTGCCAGGTGCCCTTGGCCTGGATTGGCCGCTGTCGTGGATAGGATGCTGAGCTCGATGGACCCTTGGTCTTTTCCCAGTGTGGCATTACTTATGTATTTAACTGCTTATCCTTGGGATGAATAGCATGGGATCTTGGTACCATCTACTTGTAACCTCGACTGGCCAGGAAACTGGGCTTGATGGATTTTTGCTCTGACCCAGTACAGCAACTGTTATGTTTTTTTTATGCTTATAAACCAAGTAGCAGTAATTAGAGAAGAGGTAACTGTATTATGATAGTGAGGTGCAGGTTATTGGACCTAGATGTCAGATGCAGTAGAGTGCTGCAGGAGACAGAAAGACCTTGACTTTACTGAAGGAGGAAAGGTGTCCTAGTTTTGAAGATGGCTGATAAGAATTTTGCTAGTGTTGCACATGGGCTGAGCATTAGGAATCCAGGTGCATGGGGAAGTGTCTTGCTGAACCTAATTTCTTGTTAGATTTTACTGGGTAGCCTGATGGCTCAATGACAGCACTGTGTGCTGGTATGTGGGAGATGTGGGTGTATTTCCAGAGAGCAGCTTCTGTTTTTGAGTATAATTGGATCAGTGGTTACTGTAAAGGCAGCAGTCAGAGCACCTGGGCGGAGATGTGGCAGAATCAGTCATTAAACAGTGACAGCATCTTGTCAGACAGATCTGATCAATTTCTTTGATTGGATGACCAGAGAGTTGGATTGGAGGAGAGTACCAGATGTGATGTATTTTTTTTTCAGCTAGACTTTTAACATTTAGGGAAAGGGAAGGCGGATAGGATTTGATATAGCGCCTTTCTGTGACTACAGTCAAAGCGGTTTACATATTATCAGTGCTTTTTTTTGTAGAAAAAAAGGTGCTGGTACTCATTGTGGGCGGGGTCACCGCATATGCCCCCACTCCTATTATAGCCACACCCACATTAGCCACACCCCTTATACCAGCCATTGGGGCATATAAACAGACATCATTGAAAATATTATACTAGTATAGGAGAAAAAAATAATGTGCTTTTTATTCATTATAAATAATTTCTGTAAGCTGTTACAGGTCCAGTATCCCCAGTGGGATACTGGACCTGTAACAGCAGATGTAAATTCTCAAATTGGACATATTCCAGACACTAAAATGAAAATAAAATGATTTTTTTCTACCTTTGTTGTCTGGTGACTGTTTTTCTTATCATGCTGGCCCAGTATCCGATTCTGCTGCTATCTGTCCTCTTAAATCCATTTCCAGGGCTTCCTTTCCATTTATTTCTTTACTTTCCGCCTTTCTTCTTCATTTCTTGCCCTACATCCGTAAGTAAAAGCTGGGTCCTACTCCGCAGACTTGACTGTCCAGTGGATCCAGCTTCTGCCTATTTTCTTCATCCATGTGCAGTTTTTCTCCTCTCTTCCTTTTCCCTCATCTCATCTCCTTCCTCACTCTTCCCTCCCCTCCATCCATGTCCAGCATTTCTTCTCTCTCCCTGCCCTCTCCTCCATCCACCCATGTCCAGCAACCCTCCTCTCCCCCTGCCCCCCTCCAGCCACCCATGCCCAGTGATTCTCCTCTCTCCCCTGCCCTCCCCGGCCCATGTCCAGCATGTCTCCTCTCCCCCCTGCCCTCTCCTCCCTGTCCAGCGATTCTCTCTCCCCTCCCCTGCCCTTCCCTCATCCATGCCCAGCAATTCTCCATCCTCTCTCCCCTGCCCTCCCCATGTCCAGCATGTCTCCTCTCTCCCCTGCCCTCTCCTCCATGTCCAGCGATTCTTTCTCCCCTCCCCTGCCCTCCCCTCATCCATGCCCAGCAATTCTCCGTCCTCTCTCCCCTGCCCTCCCCATGTCCAGCATGTCTCCTCCCCCCTGCCCTCCCCATGTCCAGCGAGTCTCCTCTCTCCCCTGCCCTCCCCTCCATGTCCAGCGATTCTCTCTCCCCTCCCCTGCCCTCCATACCCAGCATGTCGCCTCCCTCCCCTCATTCATGCCCAGCAATTCTCCATCCACTCTCCCCTGCCCTCCCCTGTCCATGTCCAGCATGTCTCCTCTCCCCCATGCCCCTCCCCTCCATGTCCAGCAGTTCTCTCTCCCCTCCCCTGCCCTCCATACCCAGCATGTCGCCTCCCTCCCCTGCCCTCCCCTCATCCATACCCAGCAATTCTCCGTTCTCTCTCCCCTGCCCATGTCCAGCATGTCTCCTCTCCCCTCTGCCCTTTCCTCCATGTCCAGCGATTCTCTCTCCCCTGCCCTCCCTGTCCAGCATGTCACCTCTCTTCCCTGCCCTCCCCTCTCCAAGTCGCGGCAAACCGGTCCGGAAGTGAAAGTAGCAGTGAGGCAGGCACGCACTCAGCAGGCAGGTTCGTCTTCGTCTCCTCTTGCTTTGCTTCCCTCTCAGCGCGTCCCGCCCTCGCTGGAAGCAACGCGAGAGGAGATGAAGACGAACCTGCCTGCTGAGTGCGTGCCTGCCTCACTGCTGCCTTCACTTCCGGACCAGTTCGCCGCGCCTTGGAGAGGGGAGGGCAGGGGGGAGAGGGGACATGCTGGACAGGGAGGGGAGGGGAGAGAGAATCGCTGAACATGGAGGGGAGGGCAGAGGAGAGAGGAGAATCATGACCTGGTAATATTTCAACGGAGCGCGGGAGCAGGACCTCAGGAAAAAGGTGCCGGTACACCATACCAGCGCGTACCAGCGCAAAAAAAGCACTGCATATTATATACAGGTACTTTTTATGTACCTGAGGCAGTGGAGGGTTAAGTGACTTCCTCAAAGTCACAAGGAGCTGCAGTGGGAATTGAACCCGTCCCCCTGGTTCTCAGGCCACTGCACTAACCATTAATCTACTCCACTTTATTGTATTACATAAGAACATAAGTGTTGTCATGCTGGGACATACTAAAGGTCCATCAAGCTCAGTATCCTGTTTCCAATAATGGCCAATCCAGGTCACAAATATTTGGCAAGATCTCAGAAGAGTAAACCAGATTTTATGCTACGTATCCTAGAAATAAGCAGTGGATTTTCTCAAATCATAGTAACGTAGTAGATGATGGCAGATAAAAACCTGTGCAGTCTGTCCAGACTGCCCAAAAAGATAAACTCATTACATACTTCATATGTATACCTGATCTTGATTTGGCCTTGCCATTTTCAGGGCATAGACTGTAGAAGTCTGCCCAGCACAGTCCGTGTTCTAAAAGTTCATAAGTTATCATCGAAGCCCCTGAAAAGCTCCACTCCAACCCATCCAAATCTATTCAGCCACAATCAGGGCACAGACCATAGATGTCTGCCCAGCACTGGCTTTGTTTCCCAATTACTGGTGTTACCACCTAATCTCCACTAAGCTTCTTTATAAACAGGATTCCTTTGTGTTTATCCAACACATTTTTGAATTCCATTACCGTTTTCATCTCCACACCCTCCCGTAGGAGGGCATTCCAGGGTATCTGCCTTCTCTCAGTGAACAATGCTTCCAGACATGTTTCTTGCTTGGTCCACCTTCAACCTCAGTTCAGGTACTCTAGTTCTACCACCTTCCCATCTCTGGAAAAGGTTTGTTAGTGGATTAATACCTTTCAAATATTTGAACATCTGTATCATATCACCCCTGTTTCCATATCATCAAGCTGATCAATCCATAGACTGGTGGGTTGTGTCCATCTACCAGCAGGTGGAGATAGAGAGCAAACTTTTGCCTCCCTATATGTGGTCATGTGCTGCCGGAAACTCCCCAGTATGTTCTCTATCTCAGCAGGTGGTGGTCACACACAGCAGCAGCTCTGGCTAGGCCTCCAAGCCTAATCCTTAGGTTTTGTTGAGGCCTGGGGTTGAGGGCTCTTTTGAGCAAGTGCAAACCTGGTGGTGCCAGGTCCCTCCTTTTCTCCCCCCTCCCGCTGGCTCCGTTTAAAAAAAAAAAAAAAAAAAAAATTTTAAACGTCCTTAAAGGCGTTTATTTCGACGTTTATTTAAACGTTCATTGCAGCTACTCACTGGGACACCAGTTCGTTACAGCTCGGAGCGGCAAGCAGGTAATTTTTACCTTTTTATAGCGGGCAGGGGGTTCCCCGATTCTTCTCCTCGTGGCATATGGCGTCGGAGGGCGAGGGCGCAAAGGGTCGCTCCCCGGATCGCTTGAGCGCTTCTAGAGGGGATGCGGGGGTCTTACAGCCTGATTCGCCCTTGTTGGGTGACAGTTTCGTGACCGATGAATGTCCCGGTCCTTCCTCCGGCGTGGCGGTTTTTCCCGCCATAAACGCCCATCCCCCGCTCCTCGCCTCCGCCATCTTGGCCGGCCACACGGCTCGGACGGCTTCTTCGGGGCCGCCCTTGAGGTTGGAGACATTAATGCCATGAACGCCCTTAATTTGGGCGAGGGCACAAAGCGGCTAAAGTAAGCGCCGCTCTTCCCGCGCGGCTCCTTCGCGGAGTGTCGCGCCGGACGCCATTTTGGATGCGCAGCATGTTTCTCCCCCGCTCTTGCGAGCGCCGGTTGAGGGTGCGTCTAGGGCTGTTGCCCAGGCTGCAGAAGTGCACAGTCTGGGGGGTTTCTCCCCCGAGTTTGTTTTGCTGCTGCATCAGGCTTTCCTCATGCACAACGCTGCCCCTGCTCCCTCTTCTGATAAAGAGGTTGAGGTTCCCAGAGGTAAACGCCCTCGGGTTGATTTCCAGGCCTTGGAGGACTGTGTCTCCTCCGATGTAGATGAGGGCAGCGTGTCTGAGGTCTCCCAACGGTCCTTTGCGGATTCCTTGGAGGAGACGGATCCCCGCTCGGATGGAGCGGATGACCCCTCTGCAGCGCGTTTAGCCCAGAGGATTTGCCCAACCTGTTAGTGCAGGCCATGGGCATTTTGAAGATTTCCTCTCCGGAGGACGTCTCTCCCTCAGCCCCTGTTGGCTCTGCCATTATGCTGGGGACGAAGCGCCCGCCTAGAACCTTCCACGTGCATGATGCCATGCACACCTTAATTTCGGCTCAATGGGATGTCCCGAAAGCGAGCCTCAAGGTGGCTAGGGCTATGTCCCGCCTCTATCCTTTACCTGAAAGTGAACGTGAGGCCTATCTGTGGCCTACTGTGGATTCTTTAATCACTGCGGTGACTAAGAAAACGGCTTTGCCGGTGGAAGGTGGCACGGCCCTAAAGGACGCCCAAGACAGAAGATTGGAGGCGGCCTTAAGGTCGTCCTTTGAGGCAACTGCTTTAAGTTTGCAGGCCTCGGTTTGCGGTTCCTATGTGGCCAGGGCGTGCCTGACTATGGTGCAGCGGGCTTCCCCCTCGGATCATTCCTTGAGGGTTGATTGGCCGGCCCTGGAATCGGGCCTAGCCTATTTGGCAGACTTGCTGTATGATGTCTTGAGAGCCTCAGCTAAAGGCATGGCTCAGACAGTCTCTGCGCGGCGGTGGCTTTGGCTGAAACATTGGTCTGCTGACCACGCCTCTAAATCCCGCCTGGCTAGATTGCCTTTTAAAGGCAAGCTGCTCTTTGGGGTCGAGCTGGACAAAATCGTGACCGATCTCGGCACGTCTAAGGGCAGAAGTTACCAGAGGTCAGGGCTCGGGCTAGTACTCGTCCCGGTACCTCCAGAGGACGGTTTCAGGAAGCCCGTCGGTACCGCCCGGGCAGGTCGGGCTCCTCTGCCCCCTCTTCCTTCAAGAGGTTTTTCTCCCCCAAGCAGCATTCATTTCGCAGAGACCGCCGTCCCGGAGGTGCTCCCTCCGGTCCTCCCCCAGGGTCTCGTACCCAGTGACGGGGCCTTGGTCCACGCCCCAGTGCAGATTGGAGGACGGCTGTCCTCGTTTCTGGGTGAGCGGACCACAGTAACTTCACAAGCTTGGGTGCTGGAAGTCATCAGAGACGGCTACAAGCTAGAGTTCTGCCGACCCTTAAGAGACGGGTTTGTACTCTCTCCCTGCAAGTCTCCGGTCAAAGCTGTGGCAGTGCAGCAGACCTTGGACAACCTGATCCGCCTGGGTGCGGTCGTTCCGGTGCCAAAAAATCAGATTGGCAAGGGACGTTACTCCATTTACTTTGTGGTACCAAAGAAAGGAGATTCTGTCCGGCCTATCCTCGACCTCAAAGGGGTCAATCGGGCCTTGAAAGTGGAGACTCTCCGCTCTGTTATAGCGGCAGTGAAGGCAGGAGAGTTCTTGGCTTCCTTGGGCATCTAGGAAGCGTACCTGCATATTCCCATCTGGCCTCCTCTCCAACGCTTTCTGCGTTTTACAGTCCTGAGACGACACTTCCAGTTCAGAGCCCTCCCTTTCGGGTTGGCTACTGCTCCGCGGACCTTTTCCAAAGTAATGGGGGTCATAGCGGCCTTCCTGCTAAAGGAAGAAGTACAAGTCCATCCTTATCTGGACGACTGGTTGATCCGAGCCCCCTCTTATGCAGAGTGCGGCAAGCTATGGACCGGGTAGTTGCTCTTTTGAGCTCCCTAGGATGGATCATCAACTGGAAGAAGAGCCAGCTGCGCCCGACTCAGTCCCTGGAGTATCTGGGAGTTCGATTCGACACCCAAGTGGGCAGAGTGTTCCTGCCAGACAATCGGATTGTCAAGCTTCAGGCTCAGGTGGACTAGTTCCTAGTAGCCTCTCCTATTCGGGCTTCGGACTACGTGCAGCTGTTGGGCTCTATGACGGCCACGATGGAAGTAGTGCCCTGAGCCAGGGCTCATATGAGACCACTACAGCTATCTCTGCTGTTGCGCTGGACTCCGATGTCGGAGGATTATGCTGTGCGCCTTCCCTTGGACCCAGCAGTGCGCAAGGCGCTGAGCTGGTGGACGCAGACAGTCAAGTTGTCTGCAGGAATGCCTCTGGTGACCCCGGAGTGGATTGTCGTCACGACAGACGCCTCTTTGATGGGCTGGGGAGCCCAATGCTTGGGAAGGACAGCGCAGGGGCTCTGGTCTCCTGCAGAGGCAAGTGGTCTATCAACCTCCTGGAACTCAGAGCCATTCGGTTGGTGTTTTTGGAGTTCATCCCGGTACTGGTGTTGAAGCCTGTACGGGTCCTGTCGGACAATGCCACGGCTGTGGCTTATATCAACCGCCAGGGAGGTACCAAGAGCGCCCCTCTAGCCAAGGAGGCTATGAGTCTATGCCAGTGGGCGGAAGCGAACCTGGAGCAGCTTTCAGCGGCCCACATTGCCGGAGTCATGAATGTCAAGGCGGACTTTCTCAGTCGCCATACCTTGGAGCCCGGAGAGTGGCAACTATCTGCTCAGGCGTTCTTGGACATCACGAAGCGCTGGGGCCAGCCGAGCCTAGATCTGTTGGCGTCATCGGCCAATTGCCAAGTGCCGCGCTTTTTCAGCAGAGGACGGGACCCTCGATCCTTGGGAGTAGATGCTCTTCTCCAACAGTGGCCGACACAAGAGCTTCTCTATGTGTTCCCGCCCTGGCCCATGTTGGGCAGGGTGCTAGACCGGGTGGCAAAGCATCCCGGCAGGGTAATCCTGGTGGGTCCGGATTGGCCCAGACGTCCCTGGTATGCGGACTTGATCAGGCTCTCAGTCGACGATCCTCTGCGGCTCTCAGTGGAGCAGGGCCTGTTACATCAGGGTCCCGTGGTGATGGAGGATCCCTCCCCCTTTGGTCTTACGGCCTGGCTATTGAGCGGCAGCGTCTGAGGAAGAAGGGCTTCTCAGACAAGGTCATTGCCACTATGCTAAGAGCGAGGAAGCGCTCTACTTCTACTGCTTACGCCAGGGTTTGGCGTATCTTTGCAGCGTGGTGTGAAGCAGGCTCACTTTCTCCCTTCACTGCTCCAATTTCTTCAGTGTTGGCGTTCCTGCAAGAAGGTCTGGAGAAAGGCCTGTCGCTCAGTTCCCTTAAAGTCCAGGTAGCGGCTCTGGCTTGCTTCAGGGGCCGCCTGAAGGGTGCTTCCCTGGCTTCGCAGCCAGATGTGGTGCGCTTTCTCAAGGGAGTTAATCACCTGCGCCCTCCTCTGCACTCAGTGGTGCCTGCGTGGAATCTCAACCTGGTGTTAAGAGCCTTGCAGAAGCCGCCTTTTGAACCCTTGTCGAGGGCATCTCTGAAAGACCTGACGTTGAAAGCAGTCTTTTTGGTGGCTATCACTTCAGCCAGAAGAGTTTCCGAGCTCCAGGCGCTCTCATGTCGAGAGCCTTTTCTGCAGTTCACTGAGCAGGAGTGACTATTCGCACAGTGCCTTCCTTCCTGCCCAAGATTGTTTCTCGCTTCCATGTGAATCAGCAGCTCTGTCTCCCTTCCTTTCGGAGGGAGGACTACCCAGAGGAGTACTCTGCTCTTAAATATCTGGATGTGAGACGAGTCATCATCAGATACTTGGAAGTGACCAATGATTTCCGGAAATCGGATCATCTGTTTGTCCTGTTTACAGGTCCTCGTAAGGGTCTGCAGGCTGCTAAGCCTACAGTGGCAAGATGGGTCAAGGAAGCCATTGCAGCGGCTTATGTGGCCGCAGGGAAGGTGCCGCCTATCCAGCTGAAGGCTCACTCCACGAGAGCTCAGGCGACCTCGATGGCAGAGGCCGGGTCCGTCTCCTTGGAAGAGATATGCAAGGCGGCAACTTGGGCTTCGGCTCATACATTCTCCAAGCATTACCGTTTGACTGTGGCTGCACGGGCGGAGGCCCGGTTTGGAGCTTCAGTGTTGAGGTCAGGGATTTCAATGTCCCGCCCTGGGTGAGTACTGCTTCGGTACATCCCACCAGTCTATGGATTGATCAGCTTGATGATATGGAAGGTAAAATTATGTATAATCATACCTGATAATTTTCTTTCCATTAATCATAGCTGATCAATCCATAGCCCCTCCCAGATATCTGTACTGTTTTTATTCTGGTTGCATTTCAGGTTCAAGTTTAGTCTTCAGTTTCTTCAGAAAGACTTCGTGTTCAAGTTTTTTCACTTGGATTCTTCAAGAGTTGAGACGAGTTTGTGTTACAGTGAGCTGCTGCATTCCTCTCCCCTCCGTTTTACGGGGCTGGATTGAGACATAAATTCTGCCGGCACTCCCTCCCGCTTCGTGCGGCTGTAGGGCAGCTTTGTACCCTTCCCGCTTCGGCGGTGTTAGGGTCAGTCAGCTCCTCCCGCGGTTGCGGGATAAGCCAGATCCCCCCGCATCGGCGGGTGTGGTGTCCCTCCCCCGCTCCGCGGGGATGAGCTGGACGGATTCCCCTCCCCCACTTGTGTGGGGATGAGCTGGGTTAATTCCCCTCCCCCGTTTCGGCGGTGGTGAGCTGGGCAGAGTGTCCCTTCGTGGGTGTAATTCTCTAAGTGCTGAGTCCTGCGGATGGAGCTTTGATATCGACATACTGAGGAGTTTCCGGCAGCACATGACCACATATAGGGAGGCAAAAGTTTGCTCTCTATCTCCACCTGCTGGTAGATGGACACAACCCACCAGTCTATGGATTGATCAGCTATGATTAATGGAAAGAAAATTATCAGGTATGATTATACATAATTTTACCTTCTCCTTTCCTCCAGGGTATACATGTTCAGGTTATCGAGTCTCTTATATGTGTTGCTATGCAAACCCCATACCATTTTCATCTCTTTTCTTAAAAACTGCCTGTGGTTTATTAGAGGGGATGGGGAGATGTCTACAAGACTGTAGTTTCTTTGTTTCTCCGAGGATAAGCAGGCTGCTTGTTCTCACTGATGGGTGACATCCGACGGCAGCCTCAGGATCGGAGATCTTCCTAGCAACAAAGTTTGCTAGCCCTCGCGCGCACCGTGCATGCGCGACTGTCTTCCCGCCCGTAGCGCGAGCATGCTCCTCAGTCTCTTTTTTTCCGCGGCTCAGGACAGCTGTTTTCGGCTGTTCTACGCCTCAGAGCCCTCGCAGTGTTTTCGCCGCTCTTCGGATTTTTTCTGAGCGAGTTCGCTCGTGTTTTTTGTTTAAAAAAAAAAGTTTACTTTTCCTGTATTTTTTAGTTTTTTTCCCGTAAGTTTCCTTTCGTTGTCGTGAGCGGCCATTTTGGCTGCCCATACGGGTTTTTCCCCAGTTTTTGGTGCCTTTTTCGGCATCATTGTGAATTTTGATTTCGCCGGCGCGATTTTTCCGCCCATGTCCTCGAAGCCTACCAGCAGCTTCAAGAAGTGCACGCGGTGCAACCGGACGATCTCGCTCACTGATTGGCACGTTTTTGTCTTCAGTGTCTGGAGGCTGGTCATCGCCCCGACGCCTGCACTTTGTGTCTTCAACTGAAGAAGAGGACCCAGGCGGTGAGATTGGCTCAGTGGAACCTTTTGTTTGGAGCCCCGTCCGGCACTTCGACGGGGCCAGCAGTACCGAGGTCATCGACGGTATCGATGTCGGCATCAAAGAGTGCATCGACGTCAAGAGCACAGGTGATGGCTGTCCAGAGACCCTCCCACGTTGGTAGCAGTGAGCCATCGAGTGGGTCTCCACCTGCCTCGAGGGCTCCTGCGGTACAGGCCCCCCGGGACTGACCTCTTTCAGACCCGGCCCCGAGGAGATGTGTGCATTCCACATCCTCCTCGTCAGTACAGTGACGTGCTTCGAGCGAAGGCGAAGAAGCACCGTCATCAGTCACCTTCCCGTCACGGTATCGAGAGCTCCGGGGCGCCGAAGGAGTCGGCACCCGTGAAGCGTCGACGCCGGGAGGACTGCTCACCCTCCATACAGGAGGTGTCGATGCGTTCTTTTCCGGACAGCCTGGTACCGCCTCCTCGCCCCAGACAGATTTTTACTTCGTCGCCTGTACCAGCCCCGCTGCCTTGCTTGATAGACACGCTTGACGAGCGCCTCCGAGCTATTCTTCCAGGGCTCCTGGAAGGGCTGCTGCGACCGTCTGTTCCGGTACCGGGGGTGCTTGCGCCTACGGTACTGTCAATAGATGCGGCGGCTGGCTCCCCGCCTGTGGTGAGGCCTCTGACGTTGGTGCCGCTTGCGGCATTGGCCTCGGCTGCCACCCAAGTTGTCTCCCCGTCGACATCGATGGAGGGAGCTTCATCGCCGCCGACACGGGAGTCGACGTCTTGACATCGCCATCGAAGACATAGCTCCTCGGCGTCGAGACGGGCTCGGCTTCGGACTGCAGTCAGAGAACTTCTGTCCGATACCGAGGGAGAGGCCTTGTGGGAGGCGGAGGAAGACCCAAGATATTTCTCTTCTGAGGAGTCTTGTGGCCTTCCCTCTGACCCCACTCCTTCGCCAGAGAGTCCTTTGTGCGGGAAATGTCTACGGCTATTCCCTTCCCTATGGTGACTGAGGATGAGCCCAGGGCCGAGATGTTCGAGGTCCTGGACTATCCTTCACCACCTAAGGAGTCGTCCACTGTTCCCCTGCATAATGTCCTCAAACAGACATTGCTGGCGACCTGGATGAAGCCATTAACTAATTCCTCCATCCCCAAAAAGATTGAGTCCCAGTATCGGATCCACGGAGACCCAGAGTTGATGAAGACCCAGTTGCCTCATGACTCTGGCGTTGTGGACTCCGCTCTCAAGAGGGCCAAGAGTTCTCGGGATTACGCCTCAGTGCCCCCGGGGCGGGAGTCTAGAACTCTGGACTCTTTTGGGAGGAAGGCCTACCATTCTGCTATGATCATGTCCAAGATCCAGTCCTACCAGCTCTACACGAGTATCCACTTGCGGAACAATGTGCAGCAGCTGATGGACTTGGTCGATAAGCTCCCGTCGGAGCAGGCTAAGCCTTTTCAGGAGGTGGTCAGGCAGCTGAAAGCGTGTCGCAAATTCCTGTCCAGGGGTGCTTACGACACTTTTGATGTTGCGTCCAGGGCCGCTGCTCAAGGTATAGTGATGCGCAGACTCTCATGGCTGCGTGCCTCTGACCTGGAGAATAGAGTCCAGCAGCGGATTACGGATGCTCCTTGCTGAGGGGATAACATTTTTGGCGAGAAGGTCGAACAGGTGGTAGAGCAGCTCCACCAGCGGGACACCGCCTTCGACAAACTCTCCCACCGGAAGCCTTCAGCATCTACCTCATCAGGTAGACGTTTTTATGGGGTAAGGAGGAATGCTCCCTACGCTTATAATAAGCATAGGTACAATCCACCTGCCCACCAGCCTGCTCAGGCTAAGCCCCAGCGCGTTCGCTCACGTCAACAGCATGCGCCTCAACAGGCCCCTGCAGCTCCCCAGCAAAAGCAAAGGACGGGCTTTTGACTGGCTCCAGGCGAGCATAGCCAATATAAAAGTGTCCGTGCCGGACGATCTGCTGGTAGGAGGGAGGTTAAAGTTTTTTCACCAAAGGTGGCCTCTTGTAACCTCCGACCGGTGGGTTCTTCAAATAGTATGGCTAGGATACTCCCTCAGTTTGATCTCCAAACCTCCAAATTGCCCTCCGGGAGCTCAGTCCTTCAGCTTCCAGCACAAGCAGGTACTTGCAGAGGAACTCTCTGCCCTTCTCAGCGCCAATGCGGTCGAGCCCGTTCCACCAGGGCAAAAAGGGCTGGGATTCTATTCCAGGTATTTTCTTGTGGAAAAGAAAACGGGGGATGCATCCCATCCTAGACCTAAGGGCCCTGAACAAATATCTGGTCCGAGAAAAGTTCAGGATGCTTTCCCTGGGCACCCTTCTTCCCATGATTCAGAAAAGCGATTGGCTATGCTCTCTGGACTTTAAAGGATGCTTATACTCACATCCCAATACTGCCAGCTCACATGCAGTATCTTCGATTCCGTCTGGGAACACGGCATTTTCAGTATTGTGTGCTACCCTTTGGTCTCGCCTCTGTGCCCAGAGTGTTTACAAAATGCCTGGCAGTCGTGGCAGCGTTGCTACGCAGACTGGGAGTGCATGTGTTCCCTTATCTCGACGATTGGCTGGTGAAGAACACCTCGGAGGCAGGAGCTCTACAGTCCATGCAAATGACTATTCGACTCCTGGAGCTACTAGGGTTTGTGATAAATTATCCAAAGTCCCACCTTCTTCCAGTTCAAAGACTAGAATTCATAGGAGCTCTGCTGGACTCCCAGACAGCTCATGCCTATCTCCCCGAGGCGAGAGCAGACAATCTTCTGTCTCTTGTTTCCTGGGTACGAGCGTCTCAGTAGATCACAGCTTGGCAGATGTTGAGATTGCTCGGCCATATGGCCTCCACAGTTCATGTGACTCCCATGGCCCGTCTTCACATGAGGATCGGCTCAGTGGACCCTAGCTTCCCAGTGGTTTCAAGCTGTGGGGGATCTAGAGGACGTGACCTAAATGTCCACAGTTTTTCTCAAATCCCTACATTGGTGGACAGTTCGATCCAATTTGACCTTGGGACGTCCCTTTCAAATTCCTCAGCCGCGAAAAGTGCCGACTACGGATGCGTCTCTCCTGGGGTGGGGAGCTCATGTCGATGGGCTCCACACCCAAGGATGTTGGTCCCTCCAGGAAACAGGTTTTAAAATTTAAAACCTGTGGAATGTGTTTGATGTAAAACCTCTAGAACTGTATTAAGCCACATCTACACAGCTGGTTGGGCTAAGGGGAAGACAAGGTTACGAAATGCACCAGAAATGTCCAAAAGCACAGTTTTAGGGTAACCTGTTCCGGGGCAGAGGGAGCAGGGAACCAGCGGATCCGACACCACTCTAGCGCGTGCACCCAGGGTGGACCGCCCCACCGCCCCCCCTTCCTACGCCACTGGCTGCCCAGCTCTCAACAGAAACTAGCCACTCCTAATCGTTTTAGATTGTCTGCAGAAAAATAGGTGAGATGGGGGAGGGGGAGAGTTCAGCACAATTTTAGTAAAAGAAAGAGAGTTCTAATACTATCTGGCAGTTTTGAAATCTGAAATCTAGTTTTCAGATTTTCAGATATCAATGCATCTACAATATATTTTTTAGATGTGGAGATTATAGGGCAGAGAGGCAGTTTCCAGACTAGAGTATTTAAAAAGTCTACTGACAGGAGCACATTTTTGCAATACAACAGTTGTCATCTCAAAGTATTGAAGAATAGCTTGCCCTACTCACAGTTCTTAAGATTCCACAGAATTTGTGATAATAAAGAAGATTTTAAAATTCATGACAAATCATCTGGAAGAAGTCTGTTAGAAAGAGGTTATCCCTCAAGAGTTGTTAAGAACAGTTATGTGAGAGCTAAATACAATGACAGAGATGCTTTACTAACAGATTTAGAAAAATCAGCTAGTAAAGAAGAGGACATTGAAACCTTTGTACTTAAATATTTCAGGGGAGGGGAAGTGGTGGCATAAATTCTTAAAAAAAAAAACTGGGATATTATGTGGACACACTTGTTTCAGCAACACAAGCAACATTGCTTTCTTGAGGGAAGAGAATTTAAAGGAATTATTGAGTCCGGCTGATCTATCACCTCCCAAATTGACATGTGTACAATTATGCAGACTTATACTGAATTCTATAATCCAGTTGATGGGAAACAGTTATCCAAAACAGATTGTGACTCCTCATTTGTTGTTTATGTTCTACGTTGCCCATGTTATAAACTTTATGTTGGAAAAGCGTCAAGAAGTTTGAAAGTCCGATTGAACACAAGTCCTGTATTGCTTGTTCTAAAACAGGAGCACCTTTAGTAAGCTGAGAAATCATGTGTTCACAGATCTGAAATGTTTGTAATTGAACATGTCAAACAGTCCCCACGTGGATGTTATCGAGATTGGTGGTTGAGGCAGAGAGGTTACAATCTCTAGAACCGAAGGGATTAAACTCAGCTATAGAGTGAACAGCGTTTTTGTGAAGTTTTTGATCTCTTTGAAGTTTCTGTAGAGATCAATTTTTGTAACAGCTGATTGGAAGATTTCATCAAGACTCCAGCATCAAGTGGTTGATTGGTAGATTTTGAAGTTGGTGTCCTGGTTTTAAACGGCCGCTGTTTATGCTGAGACAGTGGTCTGATAGAGGAGACAAGTGGTCTGATAGGTAACAAGAAGTATATCTTTCCTTTTTTGTCCTTTTTAAGAACTTTGCTGTTCTGCACTGGCAAATTACGTTTTGATGTTCAATTCACAGCGCTTTTATTTTTACTGCAGAATGAAGGCACAGTGAAATGCATTCCCTTGATAAAGCATAAATGCGAAACAGGACCCTGTTGGGAATTAGCAGATAAGTGCCGATAGATTCAATGTGTAGCATTTGCAGAAATAAATATACTATCAGGCTTATTTTCGAAAGTGATCGCCAGCCTTTCCCAACATAAATCGGGAGATGACCGGCGATCTCTCAAAAGCGGCGAAATCGGTATACTACTACTACTACTACTTAACATTTCTAGAGCGCTACTAGGGTTACGCAGCACTGTACAATTTAACAAAGAGAGACAGTCCCTGCTCAAAGAGCTTACAATCTAATAATCGAAAGCAGCATTTTTGACAGCATCGCCGCTTTCCCGTTGCCTCGCCGGCGAAAGTTCAAGGGGGCGTGTCAGCGGCTTAGCGAAGGTGGGACATAGGCGGGCATGGGCGTGGCTACCAGATGGCCGGCTTTCGCGGATAATGGAACAAAAAAAAAGCGGCGTTAAACAGTATTTCGCTGGGTTTACTTGGTCCTTTTTTTTTTTCTTGACCAAGCCTCAAAAAGGTGCCCCAACTGACCAGATGATCACCGGAGGGAATGGGGGATGACCTCCCCGTACTCCCCCAGTGGTCACCAACCCCCTCCCACACTAAAAAAATAAAAATAAAAACTTTTTTGCCAACCTATATGCCAGCCTCAAATGTCATACCCAGCTCCCTGACAGCAGTATGCAAGTCCCTGGAGCAGTTTTTAATGGGTGCAGTGCACTTCAGGCAGGCAGACCCAGGTCCATCCCCCTCCTACCTGTTACACTTGTGGTGCTAAGTGTTGAGCCCTCCAAACCCCCCCCCCCCAAACCCACTGTACCCACATGCAGATGCCCCCCCTTCACCCATAAGGGCTATGATAATGGTGTAGAGTTGTGGGGAGTGGGTTTGGGGGGCTCAGCACCCAAGGGAAGGGAGCTATGCACCTGGGAGGTTTTTTTTGTATTTTTTAAAATTTTTAGAAGTGCCCGGTTGGTGTCCTGGCATGTGAGGGGGACCAGTGCACTACAAATGCTGGCTGCTCCTACAACCAAATGCCTTGGATTTTGCCGGGTTTGAGATGGCCGGCATTTTTTTCCATTATTGCTGAAAAACAAAACCGGCGATCTCAAACCCGGCGAACTCTGGCATTTGGCCGGGCTAAACCGTATTATTGAAAGAAAAGATGGCCGGCCATCTTTTTAGAAAATACGATTCCAGCCAGCTGTAGCGCCGCCACCACAATAGATCGCCGGCAAACTATTTGACCGGTGACGTTCGATTATGCCCCTCTATGATGGCTAACTATGTGTGAATTATACGATTTTATGCAATTTGGTGAATAAACAGAAGATTATTGATGAAGAAATGAAAAGTAAAAAATGAACAGTAAAAAAATAAATTAAATTTTGTTTTTGGAGGTTTTTTTAGGCCTATAATGAAGGATAGTCTGTGTCAGTGCTAAAAACTTTCCTGGCTTCAGTCAGTGTGCACGGCAGACCTTTGAGGCCTTTTTCCTCTATTTTAAATTTTGAGTAACTAGTGCAGTAAGAAAAGATTTGTATTGCAGCATTTGTTGATTAAATATTATACATAACTCATGTCCTGTAAACTCATTTATGTGGCTCCATTGGGTTACTGCAGTAGAAGGGTACTGATGATGCCACTGGATAGAAGTATTAAAGGGGACAATGATGCATATAATAGGTTTGTGTGATGAGAGGTAAGTGAGGGCAGTAATCGTATCCAAAACATTTTTCTTTTCCAGATATCCTAGCAATAAAGTCAGATTATGGAGCCTCTGTTGTCAGCAGAATGAGCACACAGTGAGTAATGCTAGCATGGCTCTATGGTCAATATGTTCTTAAAAAAAAATTATTGAAACAAATTACTCATTCACATCCTTTTCCTACTAAACCGCCCAGCTTTCACCTATTGCTTATAAAAATAAGTCTGTCAAATTTTTCAAGATAATTAGTACAAATAAAACAAAAGAAAGGAAAATAAGATCACGAATTGCATTACCAAGGTCAAGAACTGAGTTCTGACAAATATGCTAAGCTTGAATACTAATGAAACAAAAATGTTATGGTTTTGTAATTCTGATAATGCCATTCCTGCTACCATTCCTCTAGATCAGTGGTTCTCAATTAGTATTTTGGGACATACTGGTGTGTCCCCAAGAGGTGGGAGGTGTGTCCCAAAAATATTTGATGTAGACAGCAAGCCTGTTTTTCCTTTACATCCATCAGTGCCTGCAAGCTGGGAAGACCAGCAATCTTGAGTGTCAGGTTCTTGGGATCCCTGTAACTGGTTTCTATTTCTGCTTCCCCACTACCCCCAATAATAACTGCTGCTTCCAGCCCTAGCTAAAAATGTTGCAGGTCTGCTGTCCAAAAACAACAAAGAGTCCAGTTCTTCCGTAAAAAACAACAGAAAAAACAACAAAACGGAAGAATGCAAAAGAACCAGGCTCAAAAAATATATATGAAAAGCCAAATTTATTGCACAGGACCCTACACGGTCCGTGTTTCGGCCAAAAAGGCCTTCCTCAGGGGTCTAAAAACAAAACATACAGTATATCATAAAATTTATCAAAATGCAAACATATAAATATAAGATAAAAATATTACATAAGGAACAAGATAAACCGCAAAAAATTAACATATTGCTATAAAGGTAACATATTGCTGTAAGGGTAAGATTAAGAACATGTTACTATAATAATATAGTCATAAGGCATAAGCATATAAAAACATATGTAAATAAGCAGTAAGGGGACAAGATAGTGCGTTCAAGGATATATGGAATGGATTATGATAAATATGACAATAGATGAATATGCGTAGATTAATTCAAAATATGGAATTTATAACATACCTATAAATTGGCTTATACAAATATTCATATATGTATCCAAAAATACATTCAAATTCGGACAGATCTGAATAGAGGTGAAAAAATATATATAAATAAACATGTAAATATATGAGAAAAAGATATGACTGGACAACAACAAAAATGTATATATTATAGCCTCAAAAAGAGAAAACAAGTTGAGTTGTTACCACATACATGTTGTACACAATATATAGATTGCTACAAAGAGGACATGATATAGGGATTAACTATCCTAAAAGGGATAATATTCACAAAATCTTAAATAAACATAAGTGATTTTATAATAAGAACTGAATAAATATGTTAAAATGTTTACATATAATATGCTCCAAGTTATGGCTTACAGCTAAATTTGATAATAAAATAAAATATATATATATCTAAAATATACTTTTGATTATACTATAATTTTGATTACAAATGACATACTCCATTGATATAGATAGACACTTATCCTGTAGGTATATACTATCCCAGTTTATGTGTAAGTAAAAGGCAGACTAGAAACACTTCTGCCGGTCAAAATCAATAGTTAGTGGAAATTGATGAGGAGCAATTGTTTAATGACAGCACAACTTGTTGAAAACAAATGAATATAATAAATTTTAAGCGATAATGACAGTTATTTACTTGAGTAGTGACTCATATGTAGTATAGTTAAAGCCGCAACTAACATAGAGTTAATGATGTACATATTTTGTAAAAAAATTTTTAAAAAATTTTAAATGCGTCTCTGGAAGTTACCCTGAAAGACAGATTATCTGCTAATGCTGCCAAAAACTATTGTGTACAAAAGGATCAAAGTGAACATCAATAGAATACAATATTTTAAGGTATAAAATCAACATAAAAACTTGCCTGCTGATTCTATCCACGCTGATATGTAAGCCGTGTGATTGAAATGAAAGTCAATGTAGAAAAAACGTTGCGATTTAAAACCAAAAATGACGTACATATCGTAGGATACCGTTTGACGTTAGTAGGAGCCAATGGGCATGGGGATCGAGATTATTTAAAAGTAAATGGAATGGCAGGAACCAATTATCAACAAGTGATTGATAGCATATATAAGCTAGACATTAAACTAAAATGTCTGCTTAAATGGTAACTTGTATAAAGTACATTTTTATAAATTAATGCGTTTGTCCACTTGCAAAACTGGTAGTATGTCTTACATAGTATAAACAAACGAAGGACAATTCTAAAACAATATAAGTATTGTTATGGAAAAAGGACTTAATAATAAAATGTAGCAGAAGACTATATATGTATATCTAAAATGTGCTATAAAAAAGTGTTGCCCACTAGTATTGTTCGGACAAACTCGTACGTCCTGTAAATACAAAAAATAATATAGGTGAAAGCACTAAAATTTAGTTTAAAAAAAAATGGCGTGCTCCGTTATACAGATAAATACGTATCCGATAGGTGGAATAAAGGCTTACCTTCTGATGCTATCTCAGTTTATGCGCGAACCTTATAAAAGTAAAAGGTCGACCAAGAGAACTTCTGCCATTTAATGTTAAAGGTTGGTAAAAATCGATGAAGACACAGGTCGAAATTTGTTTAAAAGGAAAAATAGTGGCACAAACTGTCATTGAATATAATAGGTGTTGTGCAATAATGGCGATTGTTTACTTAAATAGTTACTTGTGTCTAGTATAATTAAAGTCGCGACTAACACTGAGCTGGTGATATATCTTAACGTATTATGAAAAAGGATTACTATTTTAAACCTTTAAGAGCTTATATTATTACACATATATATGAAAAGTTTAGATAAAGAGTAAAATGCACTCTAAATTACAGCTTGCAGCTGAATATAATCATAAAAAAGAGAAAACCAAAATGAACTTATGTAGATTTTTTTAAAAAGGGTTGCTCTAAAAGACTGAAACAATTCTGTGCACAAGACTAAAGTGAATATGAAAGAAACGCCATAAAAGACTTACTTGCTGATCCTGTCCACGCTGATGCATAAGCTGTGTAATCGGAATAAAAGTGAATGTGGAAAAAGTGTTGCTATTTAAAGTTAAAAATGACGTACGCACCGTAGGGTGACATCTCACGTTACTAGGAGCCAATAGTCATCAAGACCAAGGTTGTTTTTTAAAAAAACAAACAAAAAAAAAAAACCGAACTGGCAGGATAGATTATCAACGGATGGTTAATGACACATGTAGGTTGCACAATGAATTAAATTATCTGCTTAGGTAATAGCTCGCGTATAATACATTTTAATGGATTGATAAATAATATAATAAATACGGCTGTATGTTTGTATACTATGACAATTATAAAAGCTGGTAATATATCTTATATAGTGTAAACAATGAAGTTCGTTTATGAAATAATGCATTGCAACTTAAGGATGGATCGTATGAAAGAAAGGTTATTACTATAGAAAGTGAATTAATTCTAACTCCTTATTTAAACCATTTGGAGTTACGGTGTCTAATTCGTAAATAGCACGCTGTTCTGCCTTCAGTAACATGCTATCTAAATTACCACCTCGCCAACCTTTTTTAAGTGTTTTAAAAATGAAAAATTTAATGTCATCTGAATTATGTCCAGCTTCTATCCAATGGTCCACCAGGGGAGCCGTCCTAAGTTGTCTTTTAATGCAGCTACGGTGTTCTATAATTCTAACCTTGGTCATTCTATTAGTCTTGCCAACATATAATAGACCACACGGGCATTGCACAATATACACTACATTTTGTGTTTTACAATCACTATTGAAATTTAGTTTATAATGTTTTTGAGTTTTGGGGTGTATGAATTCTCGTAGAGTCATTGAATGAGTGCAAACAGAACACGAATTGCAAGGTTTATGACCATTTTTCATTTCTGCAAATCTGTCCAATATAGGAAGTGCCGATGGGACTAAACGATCTTTTAAATTGGGATTTTTGGAAACAGCAAATGTAGGTGTAATGTCCTTAAAACAGGGAAGTGTTTGTATAATGTGCCAATGTTTTTTGATAATGTTTTTGAATTGATGGCTATATGAAGAAAACCGAAGATTACATACGATGTCAGGAATAATTTTTGGTTTACCACCAGTTTGTAAAAGTTCTTCTCTTGATGTGTCACATGCTCTATGGAAACCTTTCTTAATGCATGTTTTGGGATATCCTCTTTTGATAAACCTATCTGAGAGGGATTTGGATTGTTGTAAAAAATCTTCTGTATTGGCACATATACATTTAAGTCTCAAGAATTGACAGTAAGGTAAATTGTCTTTCAGAGCACGGTTATGATAGCTTGTATAATGTAAATAGCAATTTCGGTCAGTGGGTTTCTTATACAATGTTGTAGTTAGCCAATATTGTTCTTTAATGACCAGTACATCCAAGAAAGGAATTTTCTCCATATTATATTGCATCTTAAACTTCAGATTGGTGTTAAGACTATTTAACCATCCATGAAACTCATGTAGAAGTTCTATATCACCTTTCCACAAAATGAAGATGTCGTCTATATACCTCTTATATAATTTTATCTCTTGTTTATATGGATGATCCTCATAAAGGATACTTTCAAATTTTGCCACATATAGATTAGCTATGTCGGGGGCCATACTGGCCCCCATAGCTGTGCCTTTTATCTGTAAATAAAAATTACCATCAAAAGCAAAGTAGTTCTTAGTCAAAGCTAAAGTGGCTAAAGTCAAAATAAGCCGATTAGGAATCCTAGTGTGAATCTGCCTATCACAAAGGGTTTCTTTAATGATTGCTAATGCTTCTAATTGAGGGATATTTGTATATAGTGACTCTATATCTAGAGTGACTAGAACTACTCCCTCAAGGTCCCCATCAAACTCTCCAAGTATATTAATGAAATGTGCTGTATCTCTTATGTAAGATTTAATTAAAGGAATATATGGCCTCAGAAAAAAATCTGTAAAGATGGATAGTGGTTCTAAAATGGACCCATTGGCCGAAATGATAGGACGTCCTGGAGGATCTTCTGTATTCTTGTGAATTTTGGGTAAAATATAGATTGTGGGAATGGTGGGATGTTCATTTATCAGAAATTGTCTTTCTTTGAGTGTCAGATAACCCATTTTGTTGGCATAATCAACAACTTCACTAATATCTCCTTTCAAGGTTTCTGTGGGATCTTGTGGTAAACAAACATAAAATTCAGTGTCATTTAACTGTTGCATAATTTCGGCGATATATGAAGTTCTGTCCATTACCACTAGACCACCTCCCTTATCAGCTGGTTTAATTACTATATCACGGTTAGATGCAAGAGAATTTACAGCCATATACTCCTCTTTAGACAAGTTATAATAAGGAGTTCGCGTGCTATTCGACTCTGTAGCAATGATATCTCTAAGTACTACTTCGTAAAATGTCTTTATTATAGGATCCATTGGGCCCGGAGGAATCCATTTTGATGGCTTCTTTACTACAGACATGTCTGTGTGAGGAGTGGAAGTAGTAGAAAAAAACTGTTTAATTTGTAGTTTTCTCTGAAATTTGAACAAATCAATGCGCGTCTGAAATGCATCGTAATTAGATGTTGGAGAAAAAGAGAGACCTTTTCGTAATATCTGGTTTTCCAAGTCTGTAAGGTGGTGTTGTGATAAATTGAAAATAGGGATATCATCTACCAGCTGGGTTGAAATCTCTTCAGATCTACACCCCTGCCTCTGCCTCTTCCCCTTTCTCTGCCGCGGCCCCTGTTGTAAGGGTAGTAGGGAGCCGATGATGTTCCTACTATGTTGGAATTGTATCTGTCTCTTCGGGGGAGGCTGTGTTGCCAAAGATGTTCTAAAAAATGTTGTGTAGAGGAGGTGTGTATGATGGGGCTAGAAAGAGGAGATGTAAATGGTTCATCATCCGACATACTTCTAATTCTTTTACGACTTCTACCTCTATCTACTGATTTAGGAGCTTCTTCCATGTTATGATGTACCTCGGCCTCCTCTCGAGAAGGATGATAAACATTTTCACGACATTATTTTAGATGTTGATAACCGCAGTAAAAATTTTAGACAAGATTTAAAAAAAGGTAAGATGGAAAAGTTCAAACGTGACATCGATGACTATCGTAGAGGCCCAATATACCCATGGGCTAAGGCAAAGGTAAGATATCAAGCTAAAAAACCAAGGATTTCACAATCCCATACAGATTTTCACAATACATATCGCAGGCATTTAAGCAAATCTGATACTAATCGGGGACGCAAGGACAATATAATTGTGCAGGCCGAGGTACATCATAACATGGAAGAAGCTCCTAAATCAGTAGATAGAGGTAGAAGTCGTAAAAGAATTAGAAGTATGTCGGATGATGAACCATTTACATCTCCTCTTTCTAGCCCCATCATACACACCTCCTCTACACAACATTTTTTAGAACATCTTTGGCAACACAGCCTCCCCCAAAGAGACAGATACAATTCCAACATAGTAGGAACATCATCGGCTCCCTACTACCCTTACAACAGGGGCCGCGGCAGAGGAAGGGGAAGAGGCAGAGGCAGGGGTGTAGATCTGAAGAGATTTCAACCCAGCTGGTAGATGATATCCCTATTTTCAATTTATCACAACACCACCTTACAGACTTGGAAAACCAGATATTACGAAAAGGTCTCTCTTTTTCTCCAACATCTAATTACGATGCATTTCAGACGCGCATTGATTTGTTCAAATTTCAGAGAAAACTACAAATTAAACAGTTTTTTTCTACTACTTCCACTCCTCACACAGACATGTCTGTAGTAAAGAAGCCATCAAAATGGATTCCTCCGGGCCCAATGGATCCTATAATAAAGACATTTTACGAAGTAGTACTTAGAGATATCATTGCTACAGAGTCGAATAGCACGCGAACTCCTTATTATAACTTGTCTAAAGAGGAGTATATGGCTGTAAATTCTCTTGCATCTAACCGTGATATAGTAATTAAACCAGCTGATAAGGGAGGTGGTCTAGTGGTAATGGACAGAACTTCATATATCGCCGAAATTATGCGACAGTTAAATGACACTGAATTTTATGTTTGTTTACCACAAGATCCCACAGAAACCTTGAAAGGAGATATTAGTGAAGTTGTTGATTATGCCAACAAAATGGGTTATCTGACACTCAAAGAAAGACAATTTCTGATAAATGAACATCCCACCATTCCCACAATCTATATTTTACCCAAAATTCACAAGAATACAGAAGATCCTCCAGGACGTCCTATCATTTCGGCCAATGGGTCCATTTTAGAACCACTATCCATCTTTACAGATTTTTTTCTGAGGCCATATATTCCTTTAATTAAATCTTACATAAGAGATACAGCACATTTCATTAATATACTTGGAGAGTTTGATGGGGACCTTGAGGGAGTAGTTCTAGTCACTCTAGATATAGAGTCACTATATACAAATATCCCTCAATTAGAAGCATTAGCAATCATTAAAGAAACCCTTTGTGATAGGCAGATTCACACTAGGATTCCTAATCGGCTTATTTTGACTTTAGCCACTTTAGCTTTGACTAAGAACTACTTTGCTTTTGATGGTAATTTTTATTTACAGATAAAAGGCACAGCTATGGGGGCCAGTATGGCCCCCGACATAGCTAATCTATATGTGGCAAAATTTGAAAGTATCCTTTATGAGGATCATCCATATAAACAAGAGATAAAATTATATAAGAGGTATATAGACGACATCTTCATTTTGTGGAAAGGTGATATAGAACTTCTACATGAGTTTCATGGATGGTTAAATAGTCTTAACACCAATCTGAAGTTTAAGATGCAATATAATATGGAGAAAATTCCTTTCTTGGATGTACTGGTCATTAAAGAACAATATTGGCTAACTACAACATTGTATAAGAAACCCACTGACCGAAATTGCTATTTACATTATACAAGCTATCATAACCGTGCTCTGAAAGACAATTTACCTTACTGTCAATTCTTGAGACTTAAATGTATATGTGCCAATACAGAAGATTTTTTACAACAATCCAAATCCCTCTCAGATAGGTTTATCAAAAGAGGATATCCCAAAACATGCATTAAGAAAGGTTTCCATAGAGCATGTGACACATCAAGAGAAGAACTTTTACAAACTGGTGGTAAACCAAAAATTATTCCTGACATCGTATGTAATCTTCGGTTTTCTTCATATAGCCATCAATTCAAAACATTATCAAAAAACATTGGCACATTATACAAACACTTCCCTGTTTTAAGGACATTACACCTACATTTGCTGTTTCCAAAAATCCCAATTTAAAAGATCGTTTAGTCCCATCGGCACTTCCTATATTGGACAGATTTGCAGAAATGAAAAATGGTCATAAACCTTGCAATTCGTGTTCTGTTTGCACTCATTCAATGACTCTACGAGAATTCATACACCCCAAAACTCAAAAACATTATAAACTAAATTTCAATAGTGATTGTAAAACACAAAATGTAGTGTATATTGTGCAATGCCCGTGTGGTCTATTATATGTTGGCAAGACTAATAGAATGACCAAGGTTAGAATTATAGAACACCGTAGCTGCATTAAAAGACAACTTAGGACGGCTCCCCTGGTGGACCATTGGATAGAAGCTGGACATAATTCAGATGACATTAAATTTTTCATTTTTAAAACACTTAAAAAAGGTTGGCGAGGTGGTAATTTAGATAGCATGTTACTGAAGGCAGAACAGCGTGCTATTTACGAATTAGACACCGTAACTCCAAATGGTTTAAATAAGGAGTTAGAATTAATTCACTTTCTATAGTAATAACCTTTCTTTCATACGATCCATCCTTAAGTTGCAATGCATTATTTCATAAACGAACTTCATTGTTTACACTATATAAGATATATTACCAGCTTTTATAATTGTCATAGTATACAAACATACAGCCGTATTTATTATATTATTTATCAATCCATTAAAATGTATTATACGCGAGCTATTACCTAAGCAGATAATTTAATTCATTGTGCAACCTACATGTGTCATTAACCATCCGTTGATAATCTATCCTGCCAGTTCGGTTTTTTTTTTTGTTTGTTTTTTTAAAAAACAACCTTGGTCTTGATGACTATTGGCTCCTAGTAACGTGAGATGTCACCCTACGGTGCGTACGTCATTTTTAACTTTAAATAGCAACACTTTTTCCACATTCACTTTTATTCCGATTACACAGCTTATGCATCAGCGTGGACAGGATCAGCAAGTAAGTCTTTTATGGCGTTTCTTTCATATTCACTTTAGTCTTGTGCACAGAATTGTTTCAGTCTTTTAGAGCAACCCTTTTTAAAAAAATCTACATAAGTTCATTTTGGTTTTCTCTTTTTATGATTATATTCAGCTGCAAGCTGTAATTTAGAGTGCATTTTACTCTTTATCTAAACTTTTCATATATATGTGTAATAATATAAGCTCTTAAAGGTTTAAAATAGTAATCCTTTTTCATAATACGTTAAGATATATCACCAGCTCAGTGTTAGTCGCGACTTTAATTATACTAGACACAAGTAACTATTTAAGTAAACAATCGCCATTATTGCACAACACCTATTATATTCAATGACAGTTTGTGCCACTATTTTTCCTTTTAAACAAATTTCGACCTGTGTCTTCATCGATTTTTACCAACCTTTAACATTAAATGGCAGAAGTTCTCTTGGTCGACCTTTTACTTTTATAAGGTTCGCGCATAAACTGAGATAGCATCAGAAGGTAAGCCTTTATTCCACCTATCGGATACGTATTTATCTGTATAAACGGAGCACGCCATTTTTTTTTAAACTAAATTTTAGTGCTTTCACCTATATTATTTTTTGTATTTACAGGACGTACGAGTTTGTCCGAACAATACTAGTGGGCAACACTTTTTTATAGCACATTTTAGATATACATATATAGTCTTCTGCTACATTTTATTATTAAGTCCTTTTCCATAACAATACTTATATTGTTTTAGAATTGTCCTTCGTTTGTTTATACTATGTAAGACATACTACCAGTTTTGCAAGTGGACAAACGCATTAATTTATAAAAATGTACTTTATACAAGTTACCATTTAAGCAGACATTTTAGTTTAATGTCTAGCTTATATATGCTATCAATCACTTGTTGATAATTGGTTCCTGCCATTCCATTTACTTTTAAATAATCTCGATCCCCATGCCCATTGGCTCCTACTAATGTCAAACGGTATCCTACGATATGTACGTCATTTTTGGTTTTAAATCGCAACGTTTTTTCTACATTGACTTTCATTTCAATCACACGGCTTACATATCAGCGTGGATAGAATCAGCAGGCAAGTTTTTATGTTGATTTTATACCTTAAAATATTGTATTCTATTGATGTTCACTTTGATCCTTTTGTACACAATAGTTTTTGGCAGCATTAGCAGATAATCTGTCTTTCAGGGTAACTTCCAGAGACGCATTTAAAATTTTTAAAAAATTTTTTTACAAAATATGTACATCATTAACTCTATGTTAGTTGCGGCTTTAACTATACTACATATGAGTCACTACTCAAGTAAATAACTGTCATTATCGCTTAAAATTTATTATATTCATTTGTTTTCAACAAGTTGTGCTGTCATTAAACAATTGCTCCTCATCAATTTCCACTAACTATTGATTTTGACCGGCAGAAGTGTTTCTAGTCTGCCTTTTACTTACACATAAACTGGGATAGTATATACCTACAGGATAAGTGTCTATCTATATCAATGGAGTATGTCATTTTGTAATCAAAATTATAGTATAATCAAAAGTATATTTTAGATATATATATATTTTATTTTATTATCAAATTTAGCTGTAAGCCATAACTTGGAGCATATTATATGTAAACATTTTAACATATTTATTCAGTTCTTATTATAAAATCACTTATGTTTATTTAAGATTTTGTGAATATTATCCCTTTTAGGATAGTTAATCCCTATATCATGTCCTCTTTGTAGCAATCTATATATTGTGTACAACATGTATGTGGTAACAACTCAACTTGTTTTCTCTTTTTGAGGCTATAATATATACATTTTTGTTGTTGTCCAGTCATATCTTTTTCTCATATATTTACATGTTTATTTATATATATTTTTTCACCTCTATTCAGATCTGTCCGAATTTGAATGTATTTTTGGATACATATATGAATATTTGTATAAGCCAATTTATAGGTATTTTATAAATTCCATATTTTGAATTAATCTACGCATATTCATCTATTGTCATATTTATCATAATCCATTCCATATATCCTTGAACGCACTATCTTGTCCCCTTACTGCTTATTTACATATGTTTTTATATGCTTATGCCTTATGACTATATTATTATAGTAACATGTTCTTAATCTTACCCTTACAGCAATATGTTACCTTTATAGCAATATGTTAATTTTTTGCGGTTTATCTTGTTCCTTATGTAATATTTTTATCTTATATTTATATGTTTGCATTTTGATAAATTTTATGATATACTGTATGTTTTGTTTTTAGACCCCTGAGGAAGGCCTTTTTGGCCGAAACACGGACCGTGTAGGGTCCTGTGCAATAAATTTGGCTTTTCATATATATTTTTTGAGCCTGGTTCTTTTGCATTCTTCCGTTTTGTTGTTTTTTCTGCAGGTCTGCTGTCCACAGCTTCTGTTTGCTACATAGTTTCTGAGTAGCATATTTGTAGGTTTTTGTGTTGCTTCACAGTATCTGGCAGTGAAGGGATTTTGTGTTGCTGTTACTGAGGTGATACTAGAATTTGAATATATATTGGTTTTGTTGTATGGCAAGTAAGAAATTTGGGACTGATGTGTTGCATACATCTTTTTGATGTGGGATAGGCAAATTCATACTAAACTTACAGTTAAACAATGAAATATTTAGGTGTGGGTTTTTTTCAGCTTTTCCAGATTGGGTTGCTGCTTTTTCCTAGGTAATCTTTTTGGGACCCTCCTCCGTTACCATTCACTTACTGGGTCCGGGATACTGCTAGCTCAGCCTCCACTGTAACATCACTATTGAGTGCAGAGGTCCAGACCAGTGCTGGAGAGGAGAAGAGCGTCTGTTATGTTGTCTTGTTTCTGCTGCTCTGGATTGGGTTGCTGCTTTTCCCCAGGTCATCCTTTTGGGAGCCTCCTCTGTTGCCATCCACTTGTTGGGTTCTTGACACTGCTAGCACCGCCCCCAGAGTGACATCACTCTTGGGCGCATAGTGAAGAGGCCCAGACCAGCGCCAGAGGTGCGAGGCGCCAGAGCAGTGGGCACCTCCTTCATCGTACTGATAAAGGAGCACAACGAAGGAGCTGATCGCACCTTAGGCTGTACCTTTGGGTTCACTTTGGGGGACTGAGGGTGTTTGTGTGAAATATTTGTGTGCAGTGTGTGTAATTTAAGGTATTAGTATGATTGGTGTTGAGGTGATAGTTGGGAGGGGGAGGTATGATTCTTTGACTACTTTGTCAGGGCATCAACAGGTGGGGACTAGTAGGGCAGGGAATTTAAAGAATGTGAATATTGTGCAGGAATGAATTTTGAAAGCAGGATTATTGAAGGTAGGCTTAGTGAATGCTAGGTTGGTAAAAAAAAAAAAATAAGACATCTGTAATTTATTATCTTATAGAAGCAATGAGTTTTGATATTTTATGTATTTCAGAATCCTGGCTACTGAAGTCGGATGTTGTTTCTGTGAATCAGTGTTGTCCAGGGGTTTTTAAATGGAAGTGCGGTGGGGGGGTGGTATTGGTAATTTTTAGAAAGGATTTGAAATTTAAACAGGTTTTGGGGAGATTTTAGGTTTAAGTAGTACAGATTTGGACGTGTGTTTAGTGTACAGACCTCCTGGAATGATGAAGTCTGATTATTCTCCTTTTATTGAGTTTTTGTTTAGTTTAACTATAACCATGGATAGTTATATGTTTTAAGTGATTTTAATATTCCCGTACAGGTTGATGATTTGGGGGCGGTAATATGGAACAGGTGTTGTTTCAGACTAAGGAGGCTTTTATCTTTTAATCGGATTTGTGGGGCTAACACCTAACCTCAGATGTAGGGCAGGCAATGAGGGAACGTACAAGCAGTGACAAAATATGATAAGGTAACACTCTGGGATTTAGATCAGGTCACAAACGTCCCTCGAGCTACAAACCCGAATTCATTAAAGCCCAAAATAATCACAGGGAAAGAAGAAGAGACAAGGCTCAGATATTATAAAAGCTAATTTATTATATTGGCATCAGTAGAAACAGTGTCCAGAGATGACGCACTTATGCTAAATTATCCATAATGATGGTAAAACAATGAGTATTTATGTACCTGCCAAAGCACAGTAAAGATAACACACACTGTATACCCTATGTCCTGAACTGATTAGGACCTCTAACCCCTGAGGCACTATGAAAACAACAGTTACCACCTGACTTGATGGAAAAGAGCTCTCCAACACTCACGGACACTGGAGGCAGAGGCAGTCGGGAAGCTGTCAAGCGATATATCTCAGGAAGATGGCAAGGGTCGCAGCAGGGATGGTCAGACAGGAGCAGATAGCAGGCTGTCAGGTGCTTGCTCTCTCTGGCAGGGCAGACAAACCAGCAGGCAGGAGCAGATGGCAGGACTGTCAGTTTAACCAGCTTCAGATGTCTTCATGATGTGGCCATCTTGGATCTGGGCTCTTCATATGAGGAACATGCTTCATGACTCACCTTGTCATTGGTCCAATATATTGTAACAATTTTTATTCACTTTTCCCAATATCTTCAATGTTTTACTAGTGTTTTATAAAAGTTTGAAAACTCCTTTTAAGACTTTTTCATAAACACAAATGAGCACTTATCTTCTTGTGATGAAAGGACCCAGCACCAACACAGCCATGTTTCTCAACTCTTCCTCAGGTAAAAATAAAACTTCAGATGTAAAATAAATCCAGTATACTCCCAAACACATAGGAATGAATGAAACATACATGAATGATACTCTGCGTCTCCTGCCACTATTGATTATCTGCATTCTCAAAATAGCCACCATGTGGAGAGTGCCTTTTAATTACAGTCACATGGTCAGATCAGCCAATCAGGACCCTCCCCCCTTCAAATTAAAGAGCTCCAATCAATCTCCAAATTCAAACCCTGTAAGTTAACTGTGTTCAAGAAAAATATCCATTTTTGCTCCGTATAATTGAGAAAACATTGGCCACTGTTGAAAACAGGATACTGGGCTTGATGGACCTTCGGTCTGTCCCAGTATAGCAACACTTATATACTTATGTATTTAGTATTTCAGATCCCCGCCCTCTTACCCCAAGTCCACTTTGTCTAATATCCTCCAGCGGATGCTGTTTAATATATGTTCTTTCTCAGCCCAATGAGCTGTCATGGCTTTGTTGGAAATCCATGACTTGTCCTCTTATAGTCTGATCTTAACTGCCTGTGATGTCCACCCAACATATAGCAGCTTGCATTTAATGATGTAAACCACGTTAGGTGCATCGTTAATAGTGGCTCTCAATGTCAAAATATGACCAGAAGATGTTTTCCATTTGTATCCCTTCTATTGTTTTCTCACGCCACTAACAAGTGCCACACTTCTTATGTCCCACCTGAACCTCCACAGTGTATTGGTAATCAGCCCGTTTGTAGGTAAGCATCTCTCCAATTGTGCATCCTCTACTGTAAGCTATAGTGGGATGCTTTTCAACACACTTATGCACAGTGAGGACATACCAATACTTGAAAATCAAAGACACAAAGTTCATACTCAGTTTTATGAAAGGCAATGTGAACACTTCTTGTCCTGTTCCTGGGTCTTATATTCCAAAAATAAGTCTCTCAGAGCATATTTAGTTTTTAAATAGGCTTTCTGCAAAGCTGATGCATGGTATCCTGTGTCCGAAAACCACTGATGTAGATCTCTAGCCTGTTCGTCAAACTCACTTTGTGTAGAACAGATCCTGCGAGCTCTTAAATATTGGCTAATAGGTAAACTCGGTTTTAGCCAATAAGGATGAAAACTCTGAAAAAAATACATGCCCCAAAATACCTTGTCTACAGCTTTTTTTTCATGGCACTAAGACCTCCTGCACTATTTACCACACTAAGGACCTGCCCAGGCCTGCACTAGCACCCTCTCATTGACATGCCTATACCAGGCCTACAAAACACCCCTTTCTCCTCCAAGGTTTGCCCATGTCCACACTGGACATTAGCATAAGGATTGGCACTATGCTGCCAATTTTAACATATCTGCGATTACCATGGCATTGCGCTAGCAGTTCATGCGTGCTAATCCACTCGTTAACAGACTACCACACCTTAGTAAAAGGGCCCCTTAGTTTGTGTTCTCCGAGGACAAGCAGGCTGCTTGTTCTCACTGATGGGTGACGTCCACGGCAGCCCCTCCAATCGGAAACTTCACTAGCAAAGTCCTTTGCTAGCCCTCGCGCGCCCGCGCGCACCGCGCATGCGCGGCCGTCTTCCCGCCCGAAACCGGCTCGAGCCGGCCAGTCTTCTTTTGTCCGCACTCGGTACGGTCGTGTTTTCGCCGTGTCGAGCCCCGGAAAGTCGACCTCGCGCGTCCAATTTGTTTGAACGTGTTTTTTTCCTTCGGGAAAGCTTTGTCCTAGTCGGGAAGTGCTCCGGAAACCCCCCGCCGGGTTTCGTGTAAATCCTCCCCGTACTTCCAGCTTTTTTGCCCCGGTAAGTTTTCTTTCGTCGTCGGGGTAGGCCTTTTTTCGGCCTCGGTCGAGATTTTTTCTCCCTCTAAATTTGGTGCTTCGAATTTCGCCATTTCGGCTTTTGATTTCGCCGGCGTGATTTTTCCGCCCATGACATCGAAGCCTTCCAGCGGCTTCAAGAAGTGCACCCAGTGCGCCCGGGTTATCTCGCTCACTGATCGACACTCGTCGTGTCTTCAGTGTCTGGGGGCCGAGCACCGCCCTCAGAACTGCAGTCTGTGTTCCCTGCTTCAAAGGCGGACTCAGGTAGCGAGACTAGCCCAGTGGAACGTGTTGTTCTCGGGCTCTTCGTCGGCATCGGCACCGGGATCTTCGAGTGCATCGACGTCGTCAGCGTCCAGACCATCTTTCTCGGCCGCCCCTGCATCGAGTGCATCGAGGCATCGGGCCTCTGCATCGGCGCCGAGACATCGGATAGCTGCATCGACGTCGGTGGTACCAGGACCTCGTCTGCTGATGTCGTCGGACGGTGGTGCATCGGGTGGAGTGCAGGTGAGGGCTGTCCATTCCCCTGCTGGTGGCGGTGAGCCCTCGGGTGGGTCTCCGCCTACCCTGAGGGCTCCTGCGGTACAGCCCCCCCGAGATCGACCTTCTTCAGTCTCGGCCCCGAGGAAGCGACGGGTGGATTCGACGTCCTCCTCGTCGGTGCCGGGGAGCTCCGGTGACATGCTTCGGAAGAAATCGAAGAAGCATCGACACCGGTCTCCTCCCCGTGTCGGCACCGAGAGCTCTGGGTCGCCGAGGGATTCGGCACCCAGCAGGCATCGGCACCGAGAGGACCGCTCACCCTCTGTTCAGGAGGTGTCGATGCGCTCCGCTCTGGACAGCCCGGAACAGCCTCCACGCCCGGAACAGGTACTGACGTCGACGCCTGCATCGACCTCTCAGCCTTTCTCTGCAGCCGCTCTAAACGAGAGCCTCCGGGCCGTTCTCCCAGAGATTCTGGGAGAGCTGTTGCGCCCTACCCCTCCGGTACCGGCGGTGCTTGCGCCACCGGTACCGTCGAGCGTGGCGCCGGCTGGCCCATCGCCCAGGTTGAGGTCCCCGACGTCGGTACCGCGTGCGGTACCGACCGCGGCCACCTCCCAGGAAGGCTCCCCGACTACGTCGGCGGAGGGAGCTTCGCCGATGCGGGCGAGGGAGTCTACCTCTCGACGCCCCCATCGTGGACAGGGTTCCACGGAGTCGAGCAGGGCGAGGTTGCAGACACAGGTCCGTGAACTTGTGTCTGACACCGAGGGTGAGGCCTCGTGGGAGGAAGAGGAAGATCCCAGATATTTCTCTGACGAGGAGTCTGGGGGTCTTCCGTCTGATCCCACTCCCTCTCCTGAGAGACAGCTTTCTCCTCCCGAGAGTCTGTCTTTTGCCTCCTTTGTCCGGGAGATGTCTACGGCCATCCCCTTCCCGGTGGTTGTGGAGGACGAGCCCAGGGCTGAAATGTTTGAGCTCCTGGACTATCCTTCTCCACCTAAGGAAGCGTCCACTGTTCCCTTGCACCATGTCCTGAAGAAGACATTGCTTGCGAACTGGACCAAACCATTAACTAATCCCCACATTCCCAAGAAGATCGAGTCCCAGTACCGGATCCATGGGGCCCCAGAGCTGATGCGCACTCAGTTGCCTCATGACTCTGGAGTTGTGGATTTGGCCCTAAAGAAGGCTAAGAGTTCTAGGGAACATGCTTCGGCGCCCCCGGGCAAGGACGCTAGAACCTTAGACTCCTTTGGGAGGAAGGCCTACCATTCCTCTATGCTCGTGTCCAAGATCCAGTCTTACCAGCTCTACACGAGCATACACATGCGGAATAATGTGCGGCAGTTGGCGGGCTTGGTTGATGCTCTTCCCCCTGAGCAAGCCAAGCCTTTTCAGGAGGTGGTCAGGCAGCTGAAGGCGTGCAGAAAATTCCTGGCCAGAGGAGTTTATGACACTTTTGATGTTGCGTCCAGGGCCGCTGCTCAAGGTGTGGTGATGCGCAGGCTCTCATGGCTGCGTGCCGCCGACCTGGAGAATAGAGTCCAGCAGCGGATTACGGACTTGCCTTGCCGTGCGGATAACATTTTTGGCGAAAAAGTCGAGCAGGTGGTAGAGTCTCTCCACCAGCGGGACACCGCATTCGACAAGTTCGCCCGCCGGCAGCCTTCAGCTTCTACCTCTACAGGTAGACGATTTTTCGGGGGAAGGAAGACTGTTCCCTATACTTCTGGCAAGCGTAGGTACAATCCTCCTTCCCGACAGCCTGCGGCCCAGGCTAAGCCCCAGCGCGCTCGCTCTCGTCAGCAGCGTGCGAATCAGCAAGGCCCCGCGGCTCCCCAGCAAAAGCAAGGGGCGAGCTTTTGACTGGCTCCAGCAGAGCATAGCCGACATCCAAGTGTCAGTGCCGGGCGACCTGCCTGTCGGAGGGAGGTTGAAAGCTTTTCACCAAAGGTGGCCTCTTATAACCTCCGATCAGTGGGTTCTCCAAATAGTCCGGCAAGGATACACCCTCAATTTGGCCTCTCAACCTCCAAATTGTCCACCGGGAGCTCAGTCCTACAGCTTCCAGCACAAGCAGGTACTTGCAGAGGAACTCTCCGCCCTTCTCAGCGCCAATGCGGTCGAGCCCGTGCCATCCGGGCAAGAAGGGCTGGGGTTCTATTCCAGGTACTTCCTTGTGGAAAAGAAAACAGGGGGGATGCGTCCCATCCTAGACCTAAGGGCCCTGAACAAATATCTCGTAAAAGAAAAGTTCAGGATGCTTTCCCTGGGCACCCTTCTCCCCATGATTCAGCAAAACGATTGGCTATGCTCTCTGGACTTGAAGGATGCCTACACACACATCCCGATACTGCCAGCTCACAGACAGTATCTGCGATTTCAGCTGGGCGCACGCCACTTCCAGTACTGTGTGCTACCCTTTGGGCTCGCCTCTGCGCCCAGGGTGTTCACAAAGTGCCTAGCTGTGGTAGCAGCGGCGCTTCGCAGGCTGGGGGTGCACGTGTTCCCATATCTCGACGATTGGCTGGTGAAGAACACATCCGAGGCAGGAGCCATGCAGTCCATGCAGATGACTATTCGCCTCCTGGAGCTACTGGGGTTTGTGATAAATTACCCAAAGTCCCATCTTCTCCCAGTGCAGAAACTCGAATTCATCGGAGCCCTGCTGGATTCTCGGACGGCTCGCGCCTATCTCCCAGAGGCGAGGGCCAACAACTTGTTGTCCCTCGTCTCGCGGGTGCGAGCGTCCCAGCAGATCACAGCTCGGCAGATGTTGAGATTGCTGGGCCACATGGCCTCCACAGTTCATGTGACTCCCATGGCCCGCCTTCACATGAGATCTGCTCAATGGACCCTAGCCTCCCAGTGGTATCAGGCCGCTGGGGGTCTAGAGGACGTGATCCACCTGTCCACGAGTTTTCTCGAATCCCTGTATTGGTGGACGATTTGCTCCAATTTGACTCTGGGACGTCCCTTCCAAATTCCTCAGCCCCAAAAAGTGCTGACCACGGATGCGTCTCTCCTGGGATGGGGAGCTCATGTCGATGGGCTTCACACCCAAGGAAGGTGGTCCCTCCAAGAAAGCGATCTACAGATCAATCTTCTGGAGTTGCGAGCGATCTGGAACGCTCTGAAGGCTTTCAGAGATCGGCTGTCCCACCAAATTATCCAAATTCAGACAGACAATCAGGTTGCCATGTACTATGTCAACAAGCAGGGGGGCACCGGATCTCGCCCCCTGTGTCAGGAAGCCGTCAGCATGTGGCTCTGGGCTCGCCGTCAAGGCATGGTGCTCCAAGCCACATATCTGGCAGGCGTAAACAACAGTCTGGCCGACAGGTTGAGCAGGATTATGCAACCTCACGAGTGGTCGCTCAATTCCCGTGTGGTGCGACAGATCTTCCAGGCGTGGGGCACCCCCCTGGTGGATCTCTTCGCATCTCAAGTGAACCACAAGGTCCCTCAGTTCTGTTCCAGGCTTCAGGCTCACGGCAGACTGGCGTCGGATGCCTTCCTCCTGGATTGGGGGGAAGGTCTGCTGTATGCTTATCCTCCCATTCCTCTGGTGGGGAAGACTTTGTTGAAACTCAAGCAAGACCGAGGCACCATGATTCTGATTGCTCCCTTTTGGCCGCGTCAGATCTGGTTCCCTCTTCTTCTGGAGTTATCCTCCGAAGAACCGTGGAGATTGGAGTGTTTTCCGACCCTCATCACGCAGGACGAAGGGGCTCTGCTGCATCCCAACCTCCAGTCCCTGGCTCTCACGGCCTGGATGTTGAGGGCGTAGACTTTGCCTCTTTGGGTCTGCCAGAGGGTGTCTCCCGCATCTTGCTTGCTTCCAGGAAAGACTCCACTAAGAGAAGTTACTTCTTTCATTGGAGGAGGTTTGCCGTCTGGTGTGACAGCAAGGCCCTAGATCCTCGCTCTTGTCCTACACAGACCCTGCTTGAATACCTTCTCCACTTGTCTGAGTCTGGTCTGAAGACCAACTCCGTAAGGGTTCACCTTAGTGCAATCAGTGCATACCATTACCAAGTGGAAGGTAAGCCGATCTCAGGACAGCCTTTAGTTGTTCGCTTCATGAGAGGTTTGCTTTTGTCAAAGCCCCCTGTCAAGCCTCCTACAGTGTCATGGGATCTCAATGTCGTTCTCACCCAGCTGATGAAACCTCCTTTCGAGCCACTGAATTCCTGCCATCCGAAGTACTTGACCTGGAAGGTCATTTTCTTGGTGGCAGTTACCTCGGCTCGTAGAGTCAGTGAGCTTCAGGCCCTGGTAGCCCAGGCCCCTTACACTAAATTTCATCACAACAGAGTAGTCCTCCGCACTCACCCTAAGTTTCTGCCAAAGGTTGTGTCGGAGTTCCATCTGAACCAGTCAATTGTCTTGCCAACATTCTTTCCCCGTCCTCATTCCTGCCCTGCTGAACGTCAGCTGCACACATTGGACTGCAAGAGAGCATTGGCCTTCTATCTGGAGCGGACACAGCCCCACAGACAGTCCGCCCAATTGTTTGTTTCTTTTGATCCCAACAAGAGGGGAGTGGCTGTAGGGAAACGCACCATATCCAATTGGCTAGCAGATTGCATTTCCTTCACTTACGCCCAGGCTGGGCTGGCTCTTGAGGGTCATGTCACGGCTCATAATGTTAGAGCCATGGCAGCGTCGGTAGCCCACTTGAAGTCAGCCACCATGGAGGAAATTTGCAAAGCTGCGACGTGGTCATCTGTCCACACATTCACATCTCATTACTGCCTGCAGCAGGATACCCGACGTGACAGTCGGTTCGGGCAGTCAGTTCTTCAGAACCTGTTTGGGCTTTAGGATCCAACTCCACCCCCCGAGGGCCCTGTTTGTTCTGTTCCAGGCTACACTCTCAGTTAGTTGGTAAATTTTTTAGGTCAATCTCAGTTATGTCCTCGCCGTTGCGAGGCCCAATTGACCAATGTTGTTGTTTTGAGTGAGCCTGGGGGCTAGGGATACCCCATCAGTGAGAACAAGCAGCCTGCTTGTCCTCGGAGAAAGCGAATGCTACATACCTGTAGAAGGTATTCTCCGAGGACAGCAGGCTGATTGTTCTCACCAACCCGCCCGCCTCCCCTTTGGAGTTGTGTCTTCCCTTGAAGTGTATTGTCTTGCTACATACTGGACTGGCCGGCTCGAGCCGGTTTCGGGCGGGAAGACGGCCGCGCATGCGCGGTGCGCGCGGGCGCGCGAGGGCTAGCAAAGGACTTTGCTAGTGAAGTTTCCGATTGGAGGGGCTGCCGTGGACGTCACCCATCAGTGAGAACAATCAGCCTGCTGTCCTCGGAGAATACCTTCTACAGGTATGTAGCATTCGCTATATTGCCCCATTACATCTTCCAGGTTTACAGAGATTTTTTTTAATTCCTCTGAATATGATTCATGGACATCTGAAAGTAAATCCTGTAGAACAAAAATATCATTGGTGTAGGAATAGGAATTTGCCTTTGTCTAATTTCACAGAACTCAGTGAACACATGACGATGTCAAACAAAGTAGGTGACAAAGGTGAGCCCAGAGGGACCCAACAGCCAGAACTCCAAAAAAATGAAAGAAGGTTCCCTTAGCTGTTAAAGATCAATTTTAAAAAATGTATCAAACTAATCAAGTACAATACCATCAATCCACAAATTTCCATGAATATTCAATAATATATTATGATTCACCATGTCGAAAGCTTCTGATAAATCAAATTGTAAGAGTAATGCCCCCTGCCACTAATAATTGGATACATCCCAGGATACTGAGGGAGTTCAGAGAAGTCCTGGCGGGACCTCTTAAAGATTTATTTAATAGATCTTTAGAGACTGGAGAGGTTCTGCGGGATTGGAGGCGAGCGGATGTGGTCTATCTTCACAAAAGTGGAGACAGGGAGTAAGTGGCAAACTACAGACCGGTAAGTCTCACGTCAGTGGTAGGAAAAATAATGGTGTCACTGCTGAAAGAAAGGATGATTAACTTTCTATAGCCACCGTGTTACAGGATCCGCGGCAACGTGGCTTTACCAAAGAAAAATCCTGCCAAACTAATCTTATTGACTTCTTTGAATAAGTGACCAAAGAACTGGATGAAGGATGTGCGCTAGATGTAATATTCTTGGATTTCAGCAAAGCCTTTGAAATGGTCCCTCACAGAAGATTCATAAATAAGTTGAGAGGGCTGAACTTAGGACCAAAAATGGTGAACTTGTTACAAGAGAATGATTTATCTTGGGGGAAGAGCTCTAGAGCACTCACTAATGTTTATAATTTTTAATATATATATTTATTTTAAATTCTCCACCAGTTGCCGATTAAAGCAACAAGATCTACAATTACACTGAATGAAAGGAATTAAGTATATTTATTGGATTGCATTAACCTGCATTACCAGGTTTAAGAAAGAACAGACCATATAAATATATTTAGCTTCAAAAGGGTTTATTAAGTTACAATATGACTAATGCAATCGCATAAATAAGGTTACAAGCGAGAGATAGTTCTTTTAAGAGATCTTTACAGAGAATCTGTGCTTAAAGTAAGGTAGCCAGTTTAAAAGTTAAGGTTATAATTTAACTTACAGGAGAGTCTTTGTTGTAGAGCATGCTGTAGTCCAGTGAATAGCCATGAGGCAGAGGCAGGTCCTCACAGCAGGCAGGTGGGCTGCAGGTCTCCAGAGCAGATTCCCAAGAGCTGGCAGGTCCCAAGAGCTGGAGAGCTGGGCTTTTCCAGGCTTTTTTATACAGTCTGTTTTCAGGGAAATATGAGTGCATGTCCTGTGTGCATTTGCTTCCTGGTTTGCACTGGACTCTGGGTATTTGCAAAGCATTATGGTCCTGGTTTCATTGGTTGGTGTGTAGTTGTAACATGATAAGTCCTTATCTTCTGCACATGTGTGCTAGGTCTTTTGTCTGTAGCCAGCAAATGGTCACAGGCAACAAGGTTTTATGGCTTCCTGTTGGTTTTATTGCAAAAGCATCCTAGCACATGGTTTATTGTAGTAACTCCTAGGTCTGGTTTTCTGCTATCCATCTTTGATCCTTTGTTGTGTTGATATTTACACCCACAATGGTTTTGATCAGTAGTCTGTTGTTAAGGGGGAGGAAGGGGGAGATGAAAGCCAGACCAGAAAGCTAGACCAGTTTCTCTGCTGCAGTCCTTTTGTTAAGGGTCGCAGAGGGAGGGGGGAGATAAAAGAGGGACTTGAAATTCAAACTATTTTCTCTGCTGTAGTTTCAATAAGTCCTTTAAAACTGCTGCATATTTAATTCTGACAATTGAACTGACATCATGTTACAAACTGATAGGAAACTGGTTGGCCAACAGGTGTCAGAGAATGGTGGTAAACAGAATCTGCTCGGAGGAAAGGAAGTTGAGCAGTGTAGTTCCTTAGGGATTGGTGCTGGGGCCAATTTTCTTTAATATATTTGTGAGAGATATTGCTGAAGGGTTGGAAGAAAAGGTTTGCCTTTTTGCAGATGACACGAAGATAGCCAATAGAGTGGATACCCTGGAGGGAGTAGAAACAATGAGAGGGGATCTCCAAACATTAGAAGAATGGTCATGGGTCTGGCAGTTAAATTTAATGCAAAGAAGTGCAGAGTAATGTACTTGGGGTGCAGAAACCTAAATAAGCCGCTTTGAGTCTGCCGTGAGTGGGAAAGTGCGGGGTACAAATGTAACAAAAAAAAAAAGAGAAATACTGGATAAGAGGGGAGAGATTAGTAAGCTCGACTCAGGAGAGAGACCTTGGGGTGTTGGTGTCTGAGGATCTGAAGGTGAAGAAACAATGCGACAAGGCGACGGCTGTGGCTAGAAGGATGCTAGGCTGCATAGAGAGGGGTATAACCAGCAGAAGAAAGGAGGTGTTGATGCTCTTCTACAGGTCGTTGGTGAGGCCCCACTTGGAATATTGTGTTCAGTTTTGGAGGCCGTATCTTGCTAAAGATATAAAAAGACTGGAAGCGGTGCAAAGAAAAGCTACAAAAATGGTATGGGATTTGCTTTGCAAACAGTATGAGGAGAGACTTGCTGACCTGAACATGTATACCTTGGAGGAAAGGAGAAACAGGAGAGACATGATGCAGACGTTCAAATATTTGAAAGGTATTAATCCGCAAACAAACCTTTTCCAGAGATGGAAAAGCGGTAGAGCTACAGGACATGAATTGAGGTTGAAGGGGGGCAGACTCAGGTGTAATGTCAGGAAGCATTTTTTCACGGAGAGGGTGGTAGATACATAGAATACCCTCCCGCGGGAGGTGGTGGAAATGAAAACGGTAACGGAGTTCAAACATGCATGGGATAAACACAGAGGAATCCTGTTTAGAAGGAATGGATCCATGAAATGTTAGCGGAGATTGGGTGGCAACACCAGTACTTGGGAAGCAAAACCAGTACTATGCAGACTTCTACGGTCTGTTCCCTTATCGTGACTGAATAGATATCGATGGGCTGGAAAGTAAATTTTAATGGGCTTCGACGTTAACTTCAGAAATTTTAGTACAAGAACAGTGCTGGGCAGACTTTTAGGGTCTGTGCCCTGAAAATGGCAACCCCCCCCCCAAAAAAAAAAAATGAATAATGTTCAATGAACTTTTCCTTCAGGAATCTGTCCAAACCCCCCTTAAACTCTGTAAGGCCAGCCGCTGCCACCACATTCAGCGGCAACGAGTTCCAGAGTCCAACTACACGCTGAGTAAAGAAAAACTTTCTCCTATTTGTTTTAAATCTACCATACTCTAGCTTCATCTTGTGTCCCCTGGTTCTATTATTGTTTGAAAGTGTAAACAAACGCTTCACATCTGTCCGCTCTACTCCGCTCATTATTTTGTAGACTTCTATCATATCACCCTTCAGCCGCCTTTTCTCCAAGCTAAAGAGCCCTAACCTTCTCAGCCTTTCCTCATAGGGAAGTTGTTCCATCCCTCTTATCATTTTCGTCGCCCTTCTCTGCACCTTCTCCAATTCCTTTATATCTTTTTTGAGATGCGGCGACCAGACTTGGACACAATATTCGAGGTGCGGTCGCACCATGGAGCGATACAACGGCATTATAACATCCTCGTGTTTGTTTTCCATCCCTTTCCTAATTATACTCAACATTCTGTGCGCTTTCTTGGCCGCCGCAGCACACTGAGCAGAAGTTTTCAACGTCTTGTCAACGATGACTCCCAGATCCCTTTCTAGGTCTGTGACTCCTAACGCGGAACCTTGCATGACATAGCTGTAATTCGGGTTCCTCTTACCCACATGCATCACTTTGCACTTGTCAACGTTGAACTTCATCTGCCACTTGGACGCCCAATCCCCCAGTCTCGCAAGGTCCTCCTGTAATCTTTCACACTCCTCCTGAGACTTGACGACCCTGAATAACTTTGTGTCATCTGCAAATTTAATTACCTCAATAGTTACTCCCATCTCTAGGTCATTTATAAATATGTTAAAAAGCAGCGGTCCCAGCACAGACCCCTGAGGGACCCCACTAACTACCCTTCTCCATTGAGAATACTGACCATTTAATCCTACTCTCTGCTTCCTATCTTTCAACCGGCTCTTAATCCATAGTAATACCCTACCTCCGATCCCATGACTCTCCAGTTTCCTCTGGAGTCTTTCAAGAGGCACTTTGTCAAACGCCTTATGAAAATCGAGATACACAATATCCGCCGGCTACCCATTGTCCACATGTTTGTTCACCCCCTCAAAAAATGCAGTAGATTGGTGAGGCAAGACTTCCCTTCACTAAATCCGTGCTGACTTTGTCTCATCAGCCCATGTTTTTGTATGTGCCCTGTAATTTTATTCTTAATAATAGCCTCTACCATTTTGCCCGGTACCGATGTCAGACTCACCGGTCTATAATTTCCTGGATCTCCTCTGGAACCCTTTTAAAAAATCGGCGTAACATTGGCTCCCCTCCAGTCTTCTGGTACCACACCTGATTTTAGGAATAGATTGCATATTACTAACAGTAGCTCTACAAGTTCATTCTTCAGTTCTATTAATATTCTGGGATGAATACCATCCGGTCCTGGTGATTTACTACTCTTCAGTTTGCAGAACTGACCCATTACATCCTCCAAGTTTACAGTGAATTTATTTAGTTTCTCCGACTCGCCTGCTTCAGATACCCTTTCCGGCACCAGTATCCCTCCCAAATCCTCCTCGGTGAAGACCGAAGCAAAGAATTCATTTAATGTCTCCGCTATGGCTTTGTCTTCCCTGATTGCCCCTTTAACACCACTTTCGTCCAGCGGCCCAACCGATTCTTTAGCCGGCTTCCTGCTTTTAATGTATCTAAAAAAATTTTTACTATGTATTTTCGCTTCTAACGCTAACTTTTTTTCAAAGTCCTTTTTAGCCCTCCTTATCTCCGCTTTGCATTTTGCTCGGCATTCCTTATGTTTTATCTTATTATTTTCAGTCGATTCTCTTCTCCATTTTCTGAAGGATTGTTTTTTTGGCTTTAATGGCTTCCTTTACCTTACTGTTTAGCCATGCCGGCTGACGTTTGGTCTTTTTTCCTCTTTTTCTAATACGTGGAATATATTTGTCCTGTACCTCTAGGATGGTGTTTTTGAACAGCATCCACGCCTGATGTAAGTTTTTTACCCTGCAAGCTGCTCCTTTTAGTCTTTTTTTCATCGTTTTTCTCATTTTATGGTAATCACCTTTTCTAAAGTTTAAACGCTAGTGTATTTGATTTCCTAAGTTTACTTCCTTCCAAGCCAGTTTCAAAACTGGTATTGTGATCACTGTTATCATTTGTCACTTGTTTTTCCTCATCTGCTGATCTAATTCCTTGAAGAGGTTTTTTTTTTTTGTTTGTTTGTTTTTCCTCTTCCTTCATAATTTTTATTGCTTCCTTCCCTTTTGGTACTGGTGGATTCTCACTAATTGTAACAGTTGTTATGTGAGATGGGGAGTAATAGTTCATTCTTTGTTAGTGGAGTGAGGCTTGAGATAAGGATTCTGTACATAATTGGGGATGAATTCATAAGATGGTACCTAGGGTAATAGGTCAGGAAGGTATGTATATAGCAGACATGCCTGCTTGAGAGTAGGCGTAAATAATAAATCGCAACTCAGTCTATGCTTCACTCCCCCCCCCCACCTGAGCATGCCTACTATACAAGTGTACATGGATTGTAAGATGTGACCTAATTTTATAAGAACCCATTTACTTGTGTAAATCAGTGTTTTATGTGTGAAAAATAGTGTTTTAAATTTCCCTCTGTTTTGGGGATGGGATTGTGAAAGTTACACTTCTCTGTTTGTACTTCTTGATTGGGGAGTTAAGGCTGTGGCAATGACAGTCTTTTCTTGGATTAGATTTGTTGGGTGAGGCAATGGTCCTCTCTTCACATTTCAAGAATGTGACAGCTACTCTCTACTTTATGGGTTTGTGAGCAACAGACAATGACTATCCATTATCATTCTGAAGCAAAATGAACTATTGACTCTCATGTTTACCATTTATTAGGGAGAGGCTGATCTTTGAGGACATTTTACCTTCATCTTGCCCTCCAGAGGCCCTTGACCTAGTAAAGAAGCTCCTTGTATTTAATCCTGACAAGAGGCTAACAGCAGAAGAAGCACTTGAGCACCCCTATGTGAGGAGGTAAGATGATGTCTCCAAGGTATGATCGTAAATAAAATGACCAGGTGTTCAACCCACTAATATAAAGATGTAAAAACTGTATGGAATGCTGACATACAGACCCCAGTGTCTGACAGAGTAGCTGTGCTTTACTGTTTTCTAAGAACACAAAGCCAGGAAATAATATCCGAGGACAAGTAGCCCGTTGCATTCTCACAGCTGGGTGACGTCATCCAACGAAGCCCAGTGCGGATGCTGACTAGCGAGATTTACTCAGAACTTTCTAGCAGCATCCCATTGCATGTGCGCTGGTGCCTTCCTGCCTGACACATGAGCGTGGGTTCCTCAGTCTTCAATTTTCCACGGAGCAGCGAGGACGCGTCTTCCTTGTTTTCCTCACAGTGTGTACTTCTCTTTCTCCGAGGACAAGCAGGCTGCTTGTTCTCACTGATGGGTGACGTCCACGGCAGCCCCTCCAATCGGAAACTTCACTAGCAAAGTCCTTTGCTAGCCCTCGCGCGCCCGCGCGCACCGCGCATGCGCGGCCGTCTTCCCGCCCGAAACCGGCTCGAGCCGGCCAGTCTTCTTTTGTCCGCACTCGGTACGGTCGTGTTTTCGCCGTGTCGAGCCCCGGAAAGTCGACCTCGCGCGTCCAATTTGTTTTGAACGTGTTTTTTTTCCTTCGGGAAAGCTTTGTCCTAGTCGGGAAGTGCTCCGGAAACCCCCCGCCGGGTTTCGTGTAAATCCTCCCCGTACTTCCAGCTTTTTTGCCCCGGTAAGTTTTCTTTCGTCGTCGGGGTAGGCCTCTTTTCGGCCTCGGTCGAGATTTTTTCTCCCTCTAAATTTGGTGCTTCAAATTTCGCCATTTCGGCTTTTGATTTCGCCGGCGTGATTTTTCCGCCCATGACATCGAAGCCTTCCAGCGGCTTCAAGAAGTGCACCCAGTGCGCCCGGGTTATCTCGCTCACTGATCGACACTCGTCGTGTCTTCAGTGTCTGGGGGCCGAGCACCGCCCTCAGAACTGCAGTCTGTGTTCCCTGCTTCAAAGGCGGACTCAGGTAGCGAGACTAGCCCAGTGGAACGTGTTGTTCTCGGGCTCTTCGTCGGCATCGGCACCGGGATCTTCGAGTGCATCGACGTCGTCAGCGTCCAGACCATCTTCCTCGGCCGCCCCTGCATCGAGTGCATCGAGGCATCGGGCCTCTGCATCGGCGCCGAGACATCGGATAGCTGCATCGACGTCGGTGGTACCAGGACCTCGTCTGCTGATGTCGTCGGACGGTGGTGCATCGGGTGGAGTGCAGGTGAGGGCTGTCCATTCCCCTGCTGGTGGCGGTGAGCCCTCGGGTGGGTCTCCGCCTACCCTGAGGGCTCCTGCGGTACAGCCCCCCCGAGATCGACCTTCTTCTGTCTCGGCCCCGAGGAAGCGACGGATGGATTCGACGTCCTCCTCGTCGGTGCCGGGGAGCTCCGGTGACATGCTTCGGAAGAAATCGAAGAAGCATCGACACCGGTCTCCTCCCCGTGTCGGCACCGAGAGCTCTGGGTCGCCGAGGGATTCGGCACCCAGCAGGCATCGGCACCGAGAGGACCGCTCACCCTCTGTTCAGGAGGTGTCGATGCGCTCCGCTCTGGACAGCCCGGAACAGCCTCCACGCCCGGAACAGGTACTGACGTCGACGCCTGCATCGACCTCTCAGCCTTTCTCTGCAGCCGCTCTAAACGAGAGCCTCCGGGCCGTTCTCCCAGAGATTCTGGGAGAGCTGTTGCGCCCTACTCCTCCGGTACCGGCGGTGCTTGCGCCACCGGTACCGTCGAGCGTGGCGCCGGCTGGCCCATCGCCCAGGTTGAGGTCCCCGACGTCGGTACCGCGTGCGGTACCGACCGCGGCCACCTCCCAGGAAGGCTCCCCGACTACGTCGGCGGAGGGAGCTTCGCCGATGCGGGCGAGGGAGTCTACCTCTCGACGCCCCCATCGTGGACGGGGTTCCACGGAGTCGAGCAGGGCGAGGTTGCAGACACAGGTCCGTGAACTTGTGTCTGACACCGAGGGTGAGGCCTCGTGGGAGGAAGAGGAAGATCCCAGATATTTCTCTGACGAGGAGTCTGAGGGTCTTCCGTCTGATCCCACTCCCTCTCCTGAGAGACAGCTTTCTCCTCCCGAGAGTCTGTCTTTTGCCTCCTTTGTCCGGGAGATGTCTACGGCCATCCCCTTCCCGGTGGTTGTGGAGGACGAGCCCAGGGCTGAAATGTTTGAGCTCCTGGACTATCCTTCTCCACCTAAGGAAGCGTCCACTGTTCCCTTGCACCATGTCCTGAAGAAGACATTGCTTGCGAACTGGACCAAGCCATTAACTAATCCCCACATTCCCAAGAAGATCGAGTCCCAGTACCGGATCCATGGGGACCCAGAGCTGATGCGCACTCAGTTGCCTCATGACTCTGGAGTTGTGGATTTGGCCCTAAAGAAGGCTAAGAGTTCTAGGGAACATGCTTCGGCGCCCCCGGGCAAGGACGCTAGAACCTTAGACTCCTTTGGGAGGAAGGCCTACCATTCCTCTATGCTCGTGTCCAAGATCCAGTCTTACCAGCTCTACACGAGCATACACATGCGGAATAATGTGCGGCAGTTGGCGGGCTTGGTTGATGCTCTTCCCCCTGAGCAAGCCAAGCCTTTTCAGGAGGTGGTCAGGCAGCTGAAGGCGTGCAGAAAATTCCTGGCCAGAGGAGTTTATGACACTTTTGATGTTGCGTCCAGGGCCGCTGCTCAAGGTGTGGTGATGCGCAGGCTCTCATGGCTGCGTGCCGCCGACCTGGAGAATAGAATCCAGCAGCGGATTACGGACTTGCCTTGCCGTGCGGATAACATTTTTGGCGAAAAAGTCGAGCAGGTGGTAGAGTCTCTCCACCAGCGGGACACCGCATTCGACAAGTTCGCCCGCCGGCAGCCTTCAGCTTCTACCTCTACAGGTAGACGATTTTTCGGGGGAAGGAAGACTGTTCCCTATACTTCTGGCAAGCGTAGGTACAATCCTCCTTCCCGACAGCCTGCGGCCCAGGCTAAGCCCCAGCGCGCTCGCTCTCGTCAGCAGCGTGCGAATCAGCAAGGCCCCGCGGCTCCCCAGCAAAAGCAAGGGGCGAGCTTTTGACTGGCTCCAGCAGAGCATAGCCGACATCCAAGTGTCAGTGCCGGGCGACCTGCCTGTCGGAGGGAGGTTGAAAGCTTTTCACCAAAGGTGGCCTCTTATAACCTCCGATCAGTGGGTTCTCCAAATAGTCCGGCAAGGATACACCCTCAATTTGGCCTCTCAACCTCCAAATTGTCCACCGGGAGCTCAGTCCTACAGCTTCCAGCACAAGCAGGTACTTGCAGAGGAACTCTCCGCCCTTCTCAGCGCCAATGCGGTCGAGCCCGTGCCATCCGGGCAAGAAGGGCTGGGGTTCTATTCCAGGTACTTCCTTGTGGAAAAGAAAACAGGGGGGATGCGTCCCATCCTAGACCTAAGGGCCCTGAACAAATATCTCGTAAAAGAAAAGTTCAGGATGCTTTCCCTGGGCACCCTTCTCCCCATGATTCAGCAAAACGATTGGCTATGCTCTCTGGACTTGAAGGATGCCTACACACACATCCCGATACTGCCAGCTCACAGACAGTATCTGCGATTTCAGCTGGGCGCACGCCACTTCCAGTACTGTGTGCTACCCTTTGGGCTCGCCTCTGCGCCCAGGGTGTTCACAAAGTGCCTAGCTGTGGTAGCAGCGGCGCTTCGCAGGCTGGGGGTGCACGTGTTCCCATATCTCGACGATTGGCTGGTGAAGAACACATCCGAGGCAGGAGCCCTGCAGTCCATGCAGATGACTATTCGCCTCCTGGAGCTACTGGGGTTTGTGATAAATTACCCAAAGTCCCATCTTCTCCCAGTGCAGAAACTCGAATTCATCGGAGCCCTGCTGGATTCTCGGACGGCTCGCGCCTATCTCCCAGAGGCGAGGGCCAACAACTTGTTGTCCCTCGTCTCGCGGGTGCGAGCGTCCCAGCAGATCACAGCTCGGCAGATGTTGAGATTGCTGGGCCACATGGCTTCCACAGTTCATGTGACTCCCATGGCCCGCCTTCACATGAGATCTGCTCAATGGACCCTAGCCTCCCAGTGGTATCAGGCCGCCGGGGGTCTAGAGGACGTGATCCACCTGTCCACGAGTTTTCTCGAATCCCTGTATTGGTGGACGATTTGCTCCAATTTGACTCTGGGACGTCCCTTCCAAATTCCTCAGCCTCAAAAAGTGCTGACCACGGATGCGTCTCTCCTGGGATGGGGAGCTCATGTCGATGGGCTTCACACCCAAGGAAGGTGGTCCCTCCAAGAAAGCGATCTACAGATCAATCTTCTGGAGTTGCGAGCGATCTGGAACGCTCTGAAGGCTTTCAGAGATCGGCTGTCCCACCAAATTATCCAAATTCAGACAGACAATCAGGTTGCCATGTACTATGTCAACAAGCAGGGGGGCACCGGATCTCGCCCCCTGTGTCAGGAAGCCGTCAGCATGTGGCTCTGGGCTCGCCGTCAAGGCATGGTGCTCCAAGCCACATATCTGGCAGGCGTAAACAACAGTCTGGCCGACAGGTTGAGCAGGATTATGCAACCTCACGAGTGGTCGCTCAATTCCCGTGTGGTGCGACAGATCTTCCAGGCGTGGGGCACCCCCCTGGTGGATCTCTTCGCATCTCAAGTGAACCACAAGGTCCCTCAGTTCTGTTCCAGGCTTCAGGCCCACGGCAGACTGGCGTCGGATGCCTTCCTCCTGGATTGGGGGGAAGGTCTGCTGTATGCTTATCCTCCCATTCCTCTGGTGGGGAAGACTTTGTTGAAACTCAAGCAAGACCGAGGCACCATGATTCTGATTGCTCCCTTTTGGCCGCGTCAGATCTGGTTCCCTCTTCTTCTGGAGTTATCCTCCGAAGAACCGTGGAGATTGGAGTGTTTTCCGACCCTCATCACGCAGGACGAAGGGGCTCTGCTGCATCCCAACCTCCAGTCCCTGGCTCTCACGGCCTGGATGTTGAGGGCGTAGACTTTGCCTCTTTGGGTCTGCCAGAGGGTGTCTCCCGCATCTTGCTTGCTTCCAGGAAAGACTCCACTAAGAGAAGTTACTTCTTTCATTGGAGGAGGTTTGCCGTCTGGTGTGACAGCAAGGCCCTAGATCCTCGCTCTTGTCCTACACAGACCCTGCTTGAATACCTTCTCCACTTGTCTGAGTCTGGTCTGAAGACCAACTCCGTAAGGGTTCACCTTAGTGCAATCAGTGCATACCATTACCAAGTGGAAGGTAAGCCGATCTCAGGACAGCCTTTAGTTGTTCGCTTCATGAGAGGTTTGCTTTTGTCAAAGCCCCCTGTCAAGCCTCCTACAGTGTCATGGGATCTCAATGTCGTTCTCACCCAGCTGATGAAACCTCCTTTCGAGCCACTGAATTCCTGCCATCCGAAGTACTTGACCTGGAAGGTCATTTTCTTGGTGGCAGTTACCTCGGCTCGTAGAGTCAGTGAGCTTCAGGCCCTGGTAGCCCAGGCCCCTTACACCAAATTTCATCACAACAGAGTAGTCCTCCGCACTCACCCTAAGTTTCTGCCAAAGGTTGTGTCGGAGTTCCATCTGAACCAGTCAATTGTCTTGCCAACATTCTTTCCCCGTCCTCATTCCTGCCCTGCTGAACGTCAGCTGCACACATTGGACTGCAAGAGAGCATTGGCCTTCTATCTGGAGCGGACACAGCCCCACAGACAGTCCGCCCAATTGTTTGTTTCTTTTGATCCCAACAAGAGGGGAGTGGCTGTAGGGAAACGCACCATATCCAATTGGCTAGCAGATTGCATTTCCTTCACTTACGCCCAGGCTGGGCTGGCTCTTGAGGGTCATGTCACGGCTCATAATGTTAGAGCCATGGCAGCGTCGGTAGCCCACTTGAAGTCAGCCACCATGGAGGAAATTTGCAAAGCTGCGACGTGGTCATCTGTCCACACATTCACATCTCATTACTGCCTGCAGCAGGATACCCGACGTGACAGTCGGTTCGGGCAGTCAGTTCTTCAGAACCTGTTTGGGCTTTAGGATCCAACTCCACCCCCCGAGGGCCCTGTTTGTTCTGTTCCAGGCTACACTCTCAGTTAGTTGGTAAATTTTTTAGGTCAATCTCAGTTATGTCCTCGCCGTTGCGAGGCCCAATTGACCAATGTTGTTGTTTTGAGTGAGCCTGGGGGCTAGGGATACCCCATCAGTGAGAACAAGCAGCCTGCTTGTCCTCGGAGAAAGCGAATGCTACATACCTGTAGAAGGTATTCTCCGAGGACAGCAGGCTGATTGTTCTCACAAACCCGCCCGCCTCCCCTTTGGAGTTGTGTCTTCCCTTGAAGTGTATTGTCTTGCTACATACTGGACTGGCCGGCTCGAGCCGGTTTCGGGCGGGAAGACGGCCGCGCATGCGCGGTGCGCGCGGGCGCGCGAGGGCTAGCAAAGGACTTTGCTAGTGAAGTTTCCGATTGGAGGGGCTGCCGTGGACGTCACCCATCAGTGAGAACAATCAGCCTGCTGTCCTCGGAGAATACCTTCTACAGGTATGTAGCATTCGCTTTTTTTCTTCTTCTCTTTTTCACAGGGCCTTCCCGTGCAGGTACTCCTTATTTGAATTATTTTTAATTATTATATTTTATTTCCCTTTAATTTTAGTAGTCTTTTTGGCTCTTTACATTTCCTTTCTTTTTCATGAGTTTCTAGGCCCATTTAGGTGGCAGCACCAACTTCAATTTCAACGCTGCCCCTTTTTCGTTTCACAATTGAGGAGTTTAATTTGGCCTCAAGTTTTCTCGATGTTGCAGAAGACCCCAGTGGCTTCAAAATGTGTGCCCAATGTAATCGGGTGATTTCTGTAATAGACCCGCACTCTTTGTGCATTGGGTGCTTTGGGCTTGACCATGAACCTAACTCTTGTTCTTTCTGTTTAAAAATGCAGTTGAGGACACAGAGAACATGGCAGGTCCAACAGGAGAGATTTTGTGGCTCCTCGAAGGCCAGTATGTCATCAGCAGTGGAAGCATCAACCTCGATGGCTACCAAAACTAACATCCACTGGGAGTGCACTGGCATTGAGAAGGTCTCCACCTCTCTCAACATCAGGCGCTGAGAGTAGGCCCCAGGACCAGTCAGCATCTGACCCAACACCGAGGGCACGTACGGATTCAATGTCATCTTCGTCAGCACCGAAGGACTGTGATGCAGATCATTGGGGGGAGCCCAAGAAGCATAAGCATCGGTCCTCATCAATGCATGGTGCTGGGGACACCGAGGCATCTGCATCGCTGGTACCCGAGAAGCACTGGCACCTGGAGGAGCATTCCCCTCTTTGGAAGAGGTGCAGGTTGCAAGTCTCCAGACAGCTAGGTCCCCGTTACCAGTTTGGCATAAACGCCTCAGGCTGCTTCTCTCCTAGCCCCCCCCCCCCGCCTTTAATGATGCCTTCCTTTGATAGCAGTTCCAAGCCATGCTCAGGGAGGAGGTGGCGCAGATGCTGCAACTTCAAACCGTTCAGGCATTGATGACAATTGTGCCAGCTGTGGATCAGCCCCAGATATTTCCTGAGGTTCCATGCATGCCTGTTCAGAGATTCTCGACACCAGCACCTCGAAGGGTGTCAAAACTCGACATCGACACATACAGTACTCCTTTTGATGTCCGAGGAAGAAGCTTCCCTGGAGTCTGAAAGTAGGGCTGTACCTCTGTGCTCTATGGAGCATGGACATGGTTCCACTGAGCTGAGACAGGCACAGACTCAATCAACCCTGTCTGAGTACAATGAGGAGTCTGAATGAGACCGTTCATGGGACCCAGAGGAGGATCCAAATTACTTCTCAGAGAAGAAGTCATGGGAATAATTTTGATCCCCTTCCCACCTCAAGAGAGATGTATATTTCCACCTGAGGGTCTCTTTCACCGGGTTTGTCAAGGAATTAACTTCTGCCATCCCATTTAAGTTGGAGACTAGAGGAGGGGCCCAGGGCAGAAATGTTAATTGTCCTGGACTAAGAGTCTCCTCCTAAGGAAGGGGTCATGGTACCTTACACCCTATCCTTTAAGATACTCAGTACATCACCCAAACGCTCTAAAACACTTCGACACGACCTTACCCATTACCTTCTAATTAATTCCTCTCATTTCCAATTTATTACCGACTGTATATAATACTATGTAATGATCATACCAAATTAACACCCTGTAAGCCACATTGAGCCTGCAAAAAGGTGGGATAATGTGGGGTACAAATGCAATAAATAAAATAAAATAAATGCACTGATGAAGAACAGGGAATCTCCCCTCTCATGCAGATCGTATCCAGAAGGCTCCAGGATTCTAGAGGGCTCAACTGCCACACCACTGTCTGTTTCCAGGACTTGTGCCTTGGTGCTCAAAGGAGAGAGGCTTGGACAGTAGCTCGTTTGGGAGGAAGGCTTTTCAGGCCTTGATGCTCATTGCTTACATCCAATTCTACCAGCAAAACATGAACCTTTACTTTGCAGACTTTGGTCTGCAGTAAATTGTCTTGTGGATTCTCTCCCACAGCAGCAGGCTGCAGAGCTTCACCAATAGGCCAGCAAGCAGCTGGAATATAGAAAATATTTGGCCAGGGGCACATACAACTCTTTTGATATAGCGTCCAGACTCTCCGCCATGGGTGTGAGGATGCACAGACTCTCATGGCTGCATCTCTCTGACCTGGAACCACAGCATATCCTTCTTACCTGTTCCCTTCTCCACTACTGCCAACTCCAGACTTCGCGCCTTCTGTCTCGCTGCACCCTACGCCTGGAATAAACTTCCTGAGCCCCTACGTCTTGCCCCATCCTCGGCCACCTTTAAATCTAGACTGAAAGCCCACCTCTTTAACATTGCTTTTGACTCGTAACCACTTGTAACCACTCGCCTCCACCTACCCTCCTCTCCTCGCCTCCTTCCTGTACACATTAATTGATTTGATTACTTTATTTTTTGTCTATTAGATTGTAAGCTCTTTGAGCAGGGACTGTCTTTCTTCTATGTTTGTGCAGCGCTGCGTATGCCTTGTAGCGCTATAGAAATGCTAAATAGTAGTAGTAGTAGTAGTAGCAGCTCAGGAGAGATTGGCAGACATTCCTTAACAGAATAGCAATCTGTTTGGAGATAAGGCAGAAGAGGTTGCAGACTTCATCAAGAAACATACCAATACCATCCAAACCCTGTCCTTGTCCCTGCCAGCTGCACCCTCCTCCTAGGAGATGTTTGAGTGGGCCTAGGTGACGGACCTACAACTCTCAAAGACATAGGTTTCTGCCGCCTTCTCACTCTGCGTAGCAGCTCCAGACCCAGTGTTCTTGCCCTCGTCGTTCCTGCCTTCAGAGGCCCCAGCCAATTCCCTAGTCGAAGCAAGGGATGTGCTTTTGACTGGCTGCAGGAGCGTATAGCTATACTATAAGTAATTGTCCCGGATGGCTTACTGGTAGGGAGGAAGCTGAATTTTTATAATCACAGGTGGCCCCTTCTAACCTCCGATTGGTAGGTTCTTCAAATAGTCCGTCATGGTTACACCCTGCATTGGCATCAAAGACCATCAAATTGCCCACCAAGTGCATCATCCATCAGTTCTCACACGAGCACATACTTGTACAGGAAATCTCTGTCCTTCTACTGGCCAATACAGTCAAACCTGTTCCACCATGGAAAGAAGGGAAGGGATTCTATTCTAGGTACTTCTTCGTGCCCAAAAATATGGGGTGGGGAGGGGGGGGGGTGTTGTCCCATCTTAGACCTAAGGGCCCTGAACAAATTTCTGGTCAAAGAAAAGTTCAGGATTTCCCTGGGCACCCTGATTCAGGAAAATGATTGGTTGTGCTCTCTGGACTTAAAGATGCCTTTACTTACATTTCAGTACTTCCTAGTCACAGGAAGTATCTCAGATTCTGCATAGGAAAACAGCACTACCAGTACCGTATTCTGCCATTTGATGTTGCGTCAGCACCCAGGGTATTAACTAAGTGTCTAGCGGTAGAAGCGGCATATTTGTGCAGACTGGGAGTTTTTGTGTTTCCCTATCTAGACGATTGATTGGTTAAGAGCACATCACAGGAGGGGGCATCAGAGTCAATGCGCCTAACTGTTCAGGTGTTGGAGCTACTATGGTTCATCATAAACTACCCCAAGTCCCACCTTCTCCTGGTCCAGTGATTGGAGTACATACATAGGAGCCCTGCTTGATAAATTACAGGCTTGGGCTTTTTTTCCACAAGCGAGAGCAGAGACTGTATCAAAACTCGCCTCGCAAGTCCGAAGCAGCAGTCAGGTCACAGCTCAGCAGATGTTGAGATTGATAGGCCACATGGCCTCAGCAGTGCATGTCTCACTCACACTCACACACACAAGGAGTGACTTGGGCTGCACATACTGCAGCGAGACACGTTTATTCACTCCTCCATGTGCAACTTTCTTCAAATCAGTCACCTTACTTTCTAATTCTTCCTACTTTCTTACCCATCTATGTGTTACAACTTTGCCTTACCCTTCACTACCAATTATAATGTTCTATTACATATTGTATTGACATTGCTAGTATACCATGCCATACTTTGTATTGTTTTCGAATATTTTTACTGCTGTAATTGCCTATTGCTCATGTTTGATCTATTCTTACTGTACACCGCCTTGAGTGAATTCCTTCAAAAAGGCGGTAAATAAATCCAAATAAATAAATGTCACTCCATTGGCACATCTCCACTTGAGAGAAGCCCAGTGGACCCTAACTTCCAAGTGGTCTCAAGCAGCTGGGAACCTAGTGGATGTAATCTACATTCCTCCAGAGCTGACGCATGCTCTTTTCTGGTGGACAATTCGGACAGATTTGACTTTGGGACTAACATTCCCAATTCTGCCTCCTCAAAAGGTGTTCACAACGGATGCATCCAACCTGGGAAGGGGAGCTCATGTAGGTGAGCTTCATACCCAGGGAACTTGGTCTTCTCGGGAGATAGATTTCCATATCAACCTCCTTGAGCTAAGGGCCATTTGGAATTCTCTAAAGGCTTTCATAGATCGGCTGCAGAATCATAGAAACATAAGAATAGCCATACTGGTCAGACCAATGATCCATCTAGCCCAGTATCCTGTTTCCAACAGTGGCCAATTCAGGTCACAAGTACCTGGCAGAAACCCTCCAGGAACTTGTCCAGCCTGGCAGAAACCCTCCAGGAACTTGTCCAAACCTTTTTTTAAACACAGATACGCTAGCTGCTGTTATCACATCCTCCGGCAACGAGTTCCAGAGCATAACTATACGCTGAGTGATAAAATATTTCCATGTAATTTCATTGAGTGTCCCTTGGTCTTCATACTTTTTGAAAGAGTGAAAAATCGATTCATTTTTAACTGTTCTACACCACTCAGGATTGTCTAGACCTTAATCATATCCCTCCTCAGCTGTCTCTTTTCCATGCTGAAGAGCCATAATTTTGGTTGCTCTTCTTGAACCTTTTCTAATTCTGCTATATCTTTTTTGAGATACGGTGAACATAATTGCATGCAGTACTCAAGCTGAGGTTGCACCATGGAATGATACAGAGGCATTATACTACTACTACTACTACTTAACATTTCTAGAGCGCTGCTAGGGTTACGCAGCGCTGTACAATTTAAAAAAGAGAGAGAGTCCCTGCTCAAAGAGCTTACAATCTAATAGACAAGTGAACAGTCGGTCCGATAGGGGCAGTCAAATTGGGGCAGTCTGGATTCACTGAACGGTAAGGGTTAGGTGCCGAACGCAGCATTGAAGAGGTGGGCTTTAAGCAAAGACTTGAAGACGGGCAGGGAGGGGGCTTGGCGTAAGGGCTCAGGAAGGTTGTTCCAAGCATAGGGTGAGGCGAGGCAGAATGAGCGGAGCCTGGAGTTGGCGGTGGTGGAGAAGGGTACAGAGAGGAGGGATTTATCCTGTGAACGGAGGTTACGGGCGGGAACGTAAGGGGAGATGAGGGTAGAAAGATAGTGAGGGGCAGCAGACTGAATGCATTTGTAGGTAAGAAGGAGAAGCTTGAATTGAATGTGGTATCTGATCGGAAGCCAGTGAAGTGACCTGAGGAGAGGGGTGATATGAGTATATCGGTTCTGGCGGAATATGAGACGTGCAGCAGAGTTCTGAACAGATTGAAGGGGGGATAGATGGCTAAGTGGGAGGCCGGTGAGGAGTAAGTTGCAGTATAATATTCTTGGTCTTATTTACCATCCCTTTCCTAATAATTCCTAGCATCTTGTTTGTTTTTTTTGGCTTATACTCTATTAGTTAATATAGCGTTCACAATTCGGCAATAACACATGCCAAATTGTTTAGAACATCACTCGATTAAATATTTGGACATTATCTCTTTAAATCATTTTATCAATTTATTAGTCTATTGAGTTCTTCAAAGTCCTTTTCTTTTCTCAATTAATTAATTAAGTTTCTATTCTTAAAAATTATGTGGTATACTAATCACTCTACATTTTTACTCGTTTCATTCACTCATCTCCATAGTAATTGTATTATGTAACTGTCATTTTCTTTCTATTGGCTAATACATGTGCTAATCTTCATTTTGAAAATTGAGATACCCTATCAACAGTTCCCACGTTACATCACAGCGTTATTTAAATAAAATTTCGTTTTGGCGCCCTTTCTATCATTATTTTGAAACCAAACCCGTTGATACGAGGCTACACTGTTTTTCTCAGCCAAGGTAAGGTATCGCTCTTTTCTTTGACTTTATTTAGCTTATTATGCTTATCCGATAATAAAAAATACTGATGTATATATAGCTGGTTTTCATTTTGACTATATAACAGCTTTACTATCGATATGTTCTTTTTGACAGTACTTTGTGCGTCCCTAAACGTACGGTACATACACATATACATATCCTATATATTAGCAAAGAGTGTTTTTAGACGTCTAGTTTTTATCATTCCACCAAACTAAATAAGACGATGAACACAAGTATATTTTTCTTGGTTGTTCTTTTTCTGGCTAACATCTCTGGCGCTTCTACCGTTAGGGACTTGATCATACAATCACTATATATTATTCACAAAAATTTTTTTCAGTCCTTACTATCATTCCTCTATATAATTTTCATTTTGCATTCTATTAGTTAATATATTGTTCAAAATTCGGCATCAACATATGATCATTGTTTAAAACATCATTGGATTAAATATTTGGTTATTACCCCTTTGATCACTTTTTTCGAATATAAATTTATCAATTTATTAGTCTATTGAGTTCTTCACAGTTATTTTCTAAATCCATTAATTAAGTTTTAATTTTATTTTCAAAAATCGTCTTTCATTTAATGAAATAATTATGTGATATACCTATCACTTTACACTCTTATTCGTTTGATTCACTTATCTCCATAGTAATTATCCAGCGTAACTGTCATTTTCTTTCTATTGGCTAATATATGTGACAATCTTTATTTTGAAATTTGAGATATCCTATCGACGGGTCCCACGTTTCATCATATCGTTATTTAAATTATTCTTTGGCGCTTTTTTCTATTATTATTTTAAACTAAACCCGTTGATACAGAGTTACACTCTTTTACTCATTCAAGGTAAGATACCGTTCTATTTTACTCGATAAAAAACTACTGATGTATATGCAGCTGGTTACTATTTTGACTATATTACAGCTTCATTACCGATATGTTATTTTTGATAGGACTTTGGGCGTCCCTATACGTATGGTACATACACATACACATATTTATTTATATCCTATATATTAGCAAATGAGTGCATTTAGATATTCACTATGATTGATTGATATAACACGATGGGTACAAATATACTTTTCTTAGCTGTTTCCTTTTTTGACTAACACTTCTGGCGCTTTTATCGTTCAGGGATGTACATATACACACATACCCCATGCGTTAGCATACTTTGTAATTTAAGATATATTACAATTTGATATACACAGCCCTCTCTTTTTTTCGATCTTTTATGTGAAGTGCAAGTGTATACCTTCTTGTCTCTTACTTCCTGAAGGTTAGGTGTTCCACGGCTATTTTTGAATAAGTACGGACATTTTGGAAATATATGTTCCAATCTTTAACTTTTTACTTCAGGTATTTAATGATGGTGGATCTATATGTTATTTACATTTTTATTTAATATGATTTATTATTTTTTAACAATTTATTTTGTTATCATGATACGGATATTCATATAGATATGTCAGTTATCAAACAATTTTACAAAAATAACTTTTTATTATACTGGTCTTTAAACGTTTTAATACAACTCATTATTATGATTTTGATTTTTACTGTTCGCCATACTTAATATTTTCTGATTATTCACAATTCTTATAGAGACTACATTTTTACAAGCTCCCTTTGTCTGTCAGTATATTTCCCGTGCTACTACTGATTGGTATGTTCAATTGATTTCTTTTCATCTAATATACATGTATTGAGAAAATATCTGCTATAAACCTCATTTTATATGTTATTTATTTAATTCTCATTTAATGTATTATTATCTTTTCTTAAATAAATGATATTAGTGTTTTCTATTAAATTCATGACATTTATATGTAGACTTCTGTTCTTCTAATTATAGACATCCGTTTTGTCATATATTATACAAAATTATTTTCATACAAATTCTTTTTCATATTTATGTTTAATATTATTATTTTAATACATAACATTTGTAGAAACAAGTTTTATTATATATATCAATTCAAATTTATATAATCGGTTTACCTTTTGCTTCTTATGATGGTCATCTGATGATATAATAACAATATGTGCATCGATTCAGTTGACATTTCAGATTTTTGATTATAAAAATTTTTTAATTATTACGTGTTTGGTATATATGGTGTGTTTTTAGATTTCTATAATTGTCGTAATGTATTTGCTTTCATGTTATTTAACCATATATATGTTTGATTGTTATCTTTTAGACCCCTGATGAAGGTTTTTTTAAAAACCGAAACACGGACCGTGTTGGGTCCTCAATAAAGTTTTTCGGAGCATTTCACCTCTTTTCCTGGTTTGATCTCTTGAAATTGTATTTCCACTCGTTTTTCTCTTGTGTTGAATTATTCTTCCCAATGTACATCACTTTGCATTTGTCCACATTAAATTTCACCTGCCATTTGGATGCTCTCTTTTTTTAATTTCTGTGGTCTTCCTGCAATTTTTCACAGTCCACATGTGTTTTGACAAGTTTGAATAGTTTTGTGTTATCTGCAAATTTAATCACCTCACTTGTCATTTTGTCATTCTGATTTCCAGATCATTTATAACTATTTCTGTACAGATTCCTGCGTCACTCCACTATTCACCTTTCTCCATTGAGAAAAATGGCTATTTAACCCTACCCTCTGTTTTCTGTCCAGTAACCAGTTCCTATTTCACAGAAAGACAGTGCCCCTTATCCCATGACGCTTTAATTTCCTCAGGAGTCTCTCATTAGGATCTTTGTAAAAAGCTTTCTGAAAATTTACATACACTGCATCAAGAAGCTCACCTTTATCCACATGTTTATTCACGCCTTCAAAGAAATGGAACAAATTAGTGAGGCAAGACTTCCCTTGGCCGAACCCATTCTGACCCTTAAACCATGTTTGTCTCTGTGTTCCATAATTTTATTCTTTATAATAGTTTCCACTATTTTGTCCATCACTGACGTCGGGCTTACCGGTCTGTAATTTCCCGGATCACCCCTGGAACCCTTTTCAAAAATCCGTGTTACATCAACCACTCTCCAATCTTCTGGTACTACGGATGATTTTAATGACAGATTACAGATCACTAACAGCAGGTTAGTCACGTGGTCATCTGTCCACACATTGACATCTCATTAATGCCTTGAGCAGGATACTTGACATGACTTCTGGTTCAGGCAGGCAGTCCTGAAGAATTTGTTTGGTGTCTAGAATCCAACTCCACCTCCCTAGGCCCAGTTTTCTTTAGTTCTTTAACTCCGTCACAGCTAGTATATAAATAGTTTCAGGGGAAGGAGTCACGTGATGCGGTGAGAGAGGAAGACGTGTGTCTTTGCTCTCCGAGGCCCCGCTGCCAGATCTCACCTTAAAAATCACAAAAAGCCCACGCTAATCGCCGCAACAACAGCGGAAGATCAACAACACAGCTGATGGATAAATTTGTGGAAACTGGAACAAAAGCGATGCCGGCACGCGGCGCAAAAGCGGCGAAGGACAGGGCTAAGGCGGCGGACCACGCCGAAGAGAAGGCCCCGCCACAAGGCGAACAGAACTTCACCGCATCTCAGCTAGCACAATTGACTGCCGCGGTGACACAAGCGCTGGAACCGCGTCTAGCAAAAATCTCGGCGCAGCTAGAACAGTATGATTCCCGCCTGGAGGACGCAACGAAGCGCATTGGAGAACTCGAGCGGCGAGTGTCAGACATAGAAGACGCGCAGGCCCCCCTACATAGCCAACAGCAAATCACTAAAGCGACGGTGGAAACGCTGCAGCAGAAAGTAGACGACCTAGAAAACAGGGGCAGACGGAGCAACCTACGCTTGATCGGCATCCCAGAATCAGTAAAAGACTCAGTGCTAGCAACAGTGGTTGAAAAATGGCTGACGGATGAATTTGCGTTGTCCGATCACGCTGGAGCGTTATGTCTAGAAAGAGTGCACCGAATAGGCCGTTTTCAAGATGGCCGCCAGACTCCACGTGCAGTTATCTTAAAAGTTCATAACTACCTGCACAAGCTGGAGATTTTGAGGGGATATCGCTTGAAACGAGACGATACCAAATTTGAAGGGAAAATTGTAAGAATCTTCCAAGACTATTCAGTGTCCCTACAAGATCGCAGAAAGAAATTCACACCACTATGTCGACGGCTACAGGAGCTACAGATCCAATTCATGCTGATATACCCTGCGGTATTAAAGATTCGACAAAATGGAAAATGGAAATCATTTGATTCGGAGGCGGCTGCCAAAGATCATATATACAATCTAGAACAGAACAGACAACAGTTGGAGGAAGGACAATCAGGAGAATGACTGGAGATTTCAGCTGGTGAGATATGATAAGAAAGCTGCTGTTGGGCACATAACACATAACATAGACTAGGGCGCAAACACATCAGGTCTGGTGGGGGGGTCTCGGGCATAGCAGGGGCTCCTACAGATTTGCTGTCAAGAAGTTGGGGAAAGTGGATAGTTTGGGCAGAATACGGGGGGAGGGCAAGGTGGGTAGGAGGGATTCAATAATAGTTAAAACTAACGCTGCAAGGTATTCTCAGGGGAGGAAAGAATCTATACAACGCAGTCTCAAGAAACAACAGAAGAGCTTTAAAGGTAGGGTGGAACACACACAGAAATGGAAGAGAAAGGTCTTCGGGGCCAGGCTGGGAGCCCGGGAGCCACAGGTCAACATGTTTGCATCGGCAATAGCGGAAACTCACGGGTGGGGTGGATAAGACAAGGCTAGTATCTTGGAATGTGGGTGGCATCACATCTCCCACCAAACGAACCAAGATACTATCGGCTCTTAAAAGACACGGGGCGGGTATAGCTTGCCTACAGGAGACTAGGCTCTCAAAAGAAGAGTGCGAAAAATTGAAAAGAGGATGGGTGGGAGAGGTATTCTATTCCCCGGCAACAGGAAGAAGGGGTGGGACGGCTATCCTATTACACAAAACTTTGAAAGGAACTGCGAAAATGCTATTCAAAGATGGGGAGGGAAGAATAGTGGGAATACAGCTTAACCTGCAAGGGAAACAAATGCTTCTGATCTCAGCATATGGCCCCAACACATCTGCCAAACGTTTCTATGCGCAGCTACTAACACATTGCCACACACATGCAGGCCTCCCTGTGGTGGTTGCCGGGGACATGAACCAAGTGCTAGACCCCCTTCTAGACAGGACGAGGAAACCGAGTGCTGGAGCCACACTAGACACTTCCCTTTTAGATTCGTTCTGTCAGAAAACAGGCTTGCTAGATCCATGGAGGATATTACACGGTGAGGAGAAAGACTACACTCATACCTCCCGGGCACACCGCACCCAGTCTCGCCTGGATTATATACTAACATCCCCCGACATATTTCAGAAAGTAACAGAGGCGGTCATAGGCCCCGAAGAAATCTCTGACCATGCCTTGATATGGGTTGACTTGGAAGGAGAGGCATATTTTCGGCAGTCCCCGGGGTGGAGATTCCCGGCATACTTATACGCATCGAAAGAATTTGCAGAACATTTACATCAGCAATGGGAAGAATTTCACACACATAATCAGGCACATGTAGAAGATCCCATTTTGTATTGGTCTGCAGCCAAGGCGGTTTTGCGGGGACAGGTCATAGCGTATGTGAGCAAACGAAATAAGCGAATGGCCCAAGGCATAGTAGCTCTGGAGAGGCAGCTAAGGGAAACAAGAAAGCAGTATGCCAGACACCCCTCGCAAAACACCTATGAGCTCCTTACATCTACGAGGGTGGCATTAAACAGCTTACTCCAGGAACGAACGGCACGCTCAATGCTGTTCAGAAAATATAGATTGTTTAAATATGGAGATAAGGCAGGGGGGATGCTTGCGAGACTAGTTAAGGGCACACGAAAGACCCACTACATCGCAGCGGTACGTGGACAAAGGGGAGAGATCATCACTAAACCAGATGAGATAGCCCAAATTTTCCAACAGCATTTTGCTACTTTATATAAGGGGGAGAAAGAGACGGGAGGCATTCAAGAAGCCATCAGAACATACCTCGATAACGCTAACATGGGGAAAATATCTCCAGAACACCTCGATCAACTTAACAAACCGATTGGAGCAAAAGAGCTCCAGAAGGCTATAGGAGCATTAAAAACGCACTCAGCACCAGGGCCCGATGGACTATCTAGTGAATTCTATAAGATGCTTAAACAAAAAATACTGGGGCCCCTGACGGAATATCTTAACGAAGTAGTGGATAATGGGCGATTCCCCTTGCATGCTAATACGGCCCTGATAAGCTTAATTCCAAAAAAAGGGAGAGACTCATTACAACCTAGCTCATATAGACCAATCTCCCTGATCAATGTGGAAGCCAAACTATTGTCAAGGATATTAGCAGACCGGCTGGCACCTCTTCTTCCACAATTGGTTAAAGAAGATCAGGCTGGATTCGTTAGGGGGCGCCAATCAGTTCTGAATGTGCGAAAATTCATATTAGCCACACTAGTAGCTCCTAACACACATTCTCAAAACTTGGCGGTGAGCCTTGATGCAGAGCGGGCATTCGACCGGGTGTTATGGCCCTTTCTGTTTGAGACATTAAAATGGATAGGCATCACGGGATGGCTACTACAGGCCGTAACAACACTATACACTGACCCCCGGGCCATGCTACTAGTTAATGGAATCCGAACAGAGGGATTTGACATTGAGAAAGGAACACGTCAAGGTTGCCCGCTATCCCCGTTACTTTTCCTGTTGACCCTAGAACCTTTGCTGAACAAGATCCGACTACATGAGGGTATACAGGGGGTCAAAATAGGACAGTATGAGATAAAGGTGTTGGCATACGCGGATGACCTGCTGTTGCTGTTGAGCACTCCCCGAACATCATTAAAACACCTCCTAGACACTGTACACAGTTATGGCAGGCTCTCGGGCTTCCGGCTGAATCTGACAAAATCTTTGGCACTGCCCCTAGAGCAGAAACTGAGGCATGAATGGGGAGAAACGTTTCCTCTGCAATGGGCAGAGGATCAGATTAAGTATCTGGGGGTAATAGTACCTGCTGATATGGGGCTCCTATACGATAAGAATGTGCTTCCAGTCCTACAAGAGACCAGACGCATGTTAAACCTGTGGAATACATGCCCACTTTCCTTATCAGGACGCATAGGATTAGTTAACATGATGATAGCCCCTAAATGGTTATACCTCTTTCAGATGCTCCCATTATATTTAAGACAGAGAGAGGAAAAGGCCCTTAATAAATCGATTCAGACATTTTTATGGAGAGGGCGGAAGCCTCGGCTCCCGTTGAGTGTCATTCAGAAGCCGAGACTGCATGGGGGGATGGGCCTACTCAACATAAGATACTTGACCATAGCATGCTCGATGAGACACATTAGAGATTGGCTAACAGGACATGGAGAGTTTTCAAGCACACAAATAGAACAGGCCCTCTCACCCACAATACATTTAGGGTGGTGGCTACATGCAACGGGCAGCAGCAGAGTCAAACCCAACTTAAGAAACAATCCATTCGTCCAATCAGCAAGGGCGGCATGGAGATGGCTGTGCAGGAGACACTGGTTCGAGTGGTCGGCGACCCCCTTTTTGCCTCTGCTTCATAACCCAGATTTTACAGAGGGCACAACCTCAGCGATGTTTGCCAGATGGAGGAAAAAGGGAATTCAGTATCTGTACCAGCTGTTGACAGAGGAGGGCAGAGCGCGACCATTCCGGGAACTGCAAACAGAATTCAACTTACCAGAGACTGATCAGTTTGCGCATTTGCAGATACAACACTATTTATCTGAACTGGGCTGGACCAACTTAAGCGAGGATGTACAGGACACTTTAAACACAGCATTGACACTGGGGGCCCAAAACAAAGTGCCCCTGCGATTCCATCACAGATATCTACAGGACTCCACGGAGGACATTGACTACAGAGGCAGAGCACAGAAATGGGCAATAGATCTGAACGCGGACGTGTCGGAAGAGGTATTGCAGAACTTTTTACAATTGGCATTACGCACCTCAATATATGCCAGATATTGGGAAATACAATATAAATTTGCATTACGACTTTATATCCCACCAGCTAGGGCATTTAAGGCCGGATATGGTGGCACAGGTGCATGCCCTCATTGTGCCCAGGCATTGGTGGGACTAGGACATATGTTCTGGTCTTGCCCTCGGGTGGTGCGTTTTTGGTCCCAGCTGTTAGCGGCCGTCAAACAATACTGGAGATGCAACACAATACAGAGGCAGCCTTTATTACTCTTTGGAAAATACTGCTACACGGGACAGGCCCCACCAGGACTTACCTCCTTTCTGCACAGGGCAGTGCTAATCGGCAAGAAGATAATCCTGCTCAATTGGAGAGCGAAGGAGGGGCCCACGCTGGGAGCTTGGAGGACAAATATGATTGAACTGCTAAAACTAGAACGATGTGGAATTACAGACATTTCCTCGGTGGAGGGCAAAAAGCTGGAAACCACCTGGGCGGAATTTTGGAATACCCTACAACCAAGTGCAAAGAGCAAAATTCTAAATTGAGAGACTGTGTAGATGCAAAAATGAGAGACCCTGAATACCTGTAGACTGATAGTAGATCATTGAGGAACTGGGGGGGGGGGGGGGAGGGAGGGGAAGGTGGGGGGGAGTTTTGAAGGGGGGGAAGCTGGGAAGAGATAGAAGAACTGTTAGATAGATACATTGGAGTGCATCGTTGTAATAGTGTTGATTTAGCTGTTAATCCTGCAAAGATCATTGCACACCTGTACACTGTTTATTGAAATTTGCAATAAAACGATTGAAACATAAATAGTTTCAGGTTAATTGACTTACAGGCCTCAATGTTTTGAGTCCCTATTTTAGCGTTGTTTTCGATGAGCCTAGTAGCTAGGGATTCCCAGCTATGAGAATACAACAGTCTGCTTGTCCTCAGAGAAAGCAAAGTTACTTACCTTAGCAGGTGTTCTCCAAGGACATCAGGCCAACTTTTCTCACAAACCTTCCACCTCTTCTTGGAGTTTTATCCTTTAGCTTTTTTTAAATGACTGAGGAATCCACACTTGCGCGTTGGGTGGGAAGGCACCAGCGCATGCAAGGTGGGACATTGCTAGAAAGTTCTGATTAAATCTCACTAGTCAGCATCCGCATCAGGCTTCATCAGGTGACGTCACCCAGCTGTGAGAATATTTGGCCTGCTGTTCTCTGAGAACTCCTGCTATAGTTGTCTGCCCATGTAAAAATGGGAGAGTATCTTATAAATGGCTCACTGAATAGGCCATATGGTCTTAATCTGTTTTCATATTTCAATGTTTCTCAGTAAGCATGGAGTCTTTTATAACATGTATAACGGTGGGAGCATACATGCATCAGTAACACTACATACTCATGCTATCTGGTAAGGTTTGCCTGTTTGAGGATGATACCAAAATCTGCAGTAGGGTAGATACACTTGATTGTGTGGATAACATGAGGAGGGACCGGGAGGCAAGCACCCTAGGCTTCCTTTGCAAATTTTAAAGTTGCCCAGAAACAAGGAAGGTCGGGGCCTGTTACATTTGAAAATATATAATTTGGCATGTGCTATGAGATGTTTTATGGATTGGATTAAACTATCAGATTACTTTGTACCTACTAAATTGGAGAATGCTATTATCTACCCCTTATCAGGGATATTTGTGTTTCACGCTAGGTCCCTTTCCCTGGGGGAGAACATATCCAGGCACGGGATTTGGAACCATATGAGAGGTTGTTGGAAGAAACTCTGTCATAGGTTACATTGTAGTCCCCTGGTGACTCATCTCTTACCCTTTATGGTGAATTTGGAATTTCATCTGGGAATTGATAATATGGTTTTCAAAAGATGGAAGGCTAAAGGGCTGAGAAGGATAAGAAATGTACTAGATGAGAGGGGCAAAGTCCTTTCTGTTGAAGCATTTCGACCCTCATTCGAACTTACGCAGGCAGATAAGTTTGCCTACCTGCAAGTAACACACTGCATAACCACCATCTCGGAAAATACACTTATCCATTCAAGTAGCTCAGAGTTTGGACCGATGACTTGGATTGGGTGAGGATAAGAAGTTATTAATGAGATATTTTTATAGTTCTAGTCAGGATCTTCTCCCAGGCCTATATATGGATAAACAGGCAAAGTCTGGAGTGATGAATTGAATGACATAATAATAGCTAAATTACTACAAAGAAACTTGAAAGATATTGCTAGCCTATCTATTAACATGCTTAATCAAGAGCTGGAATATAAATTTTTACTACTTACGTTTATACATAGCTACATGGCAAGCTTTCCTGCTCGGACGGAAGTTGCCCAAAATGCGCTGCACCTCAGGCTGCTTTAGGTGATACCTTTTTGGGGATGTCCAGAGGTCGAGCATTTTTGGAAACAGACCTAGACCTTTCTTACCTCAATATTGGGTCACCATTAGTCACTACAACCTTCCTTTTTACTCTTTCAGGGAGTTTGGGAGGACCTCTCATTGTTAAAAGGATAGTGGTTATTTATATGTAAAACGTTAGTGTTGGGGAAGAAGGTTGTTTTTAACTGTAGAGAAAAGTATGCTCCACAGTTTGACAAGTGGCATCTCCTATTCTAAGCAAAAAATATATGGAAGACAAAATTCATATAAACACAAAACCAAAAAACCTTTTTTTGCCTGTACAGAAAGAGAAAGAGGGCACTGCTCTAATAACATGAATCTTAAATAAAGGAGCCTCGACTGCTTAAGATTGTGTTCAGGTTCATGACCAGCACTGATTTTTCACAACCTAAATTAGGCTTCTATCATGGGCTCAATTAAGTGAGGTGCAAAACAGCAGTGATAAACAACTCTGCTCAATACTTTGAGAGAAAAACTTACTGCTGAAAAAAACTACCCCACTGATTTGATAATGACAACCATGTCTTTAACATACCAGAACAATGTTCATTTAACTCAGTCCAAAATTATGTCAGATGTACGCAGTGGTGTGCAGGAGCCGGTTGTTAAGTTTTTAAACATTTTGCGAGCTGGTTGTTAAAGTCAGGCAGGGCCCCCTCCCGCTCCCTGCTATTGCCTTTATGCAAGGGCCGTGATCTGTTTGCCTCTCCTCCTCCGAGCCACAGGGTCCCGGCATATACCTGAAGCCACCCTGGTGATCTAGTGGATTCTTCAGGGCAGGAAAGATCACCAGTCTCCTGCCTGCTACCGGCGCTGACCCTCATTTCTGCCGCATCACTTTTCTGCCGCTGAAGTCTTGTGAGGCTGCTGTTGTAAGTCTTGGTAGCCATTTTAAAGAAGATACAGCAGCAAGAGGGTCAGCACGGGCAGGAAAGACTGGGGATCTTTCCTGCCCTGAAGAATCCACTAGACCACCAGGGTGGCTTCAGGTATGTGCCGGGAGGGTACCCTGAGGCTCGGGGGAACGGGGAGGAGGTCTGGAATAGGTGGGGTGGGGAGGATACTATTAAAAAAAAAACCCAAGGTAATATCTGTCCCCTTCTTCCCGCACAGCCGGATCCCTGTGCACTCAAGCTGCTGTATCCACATTGTCTTTCTTTATTGTTGGTGAAGTTTTTATTTAATCTCATTTAGATTTTCAGATATTCTGGCTTGTTCATACGGATTATACACAGAAGAAAGTATAATAAGTAGAGTAGTAATTTGTTATAAATCGTAATCAGTGTGTCATTTGGAGGGGCTGGTAAAAGGAACACCCTAGTTCTATTGTAATTTTATATTCATGCAGAGATTTTTTTTTTGTCCTGGTAAAAGGCAACTAAAAAGACATCATGTTATGAGAATCAGGTGCTCAACATTCAGAGTTTCTATCTATTTACTTATTTATGGCATTTTATCCCACATTAAACATGAATTAGATTGAAACCTGGGTGCATTAAAAATCTTTTTTTTCTTTTCCTGTGCCTACAAAAAGAAAAAAAGATGGCATGTGAGAACTTGCTCCTTTTGCTTTATGGAATTCAGTGGTATATTATAAAAATGCACTTGCCTTTTTTTATTACTACTATTTCACAGAGAAGGTATTGATTAATGAGGGAAGGGTTTCCTTCATGCAGAACTGTCCAGATTCGGTCTTAATGTGCCAACATTGTCCAGTTCAGCACACTATTAGTAGCCAAGATCATACAAAGTTAATTATGTTCATTGGAAAAGAAATTTGTTGGCTCAGGGTGTTTGCTATCTATTCAATCACTGTTTCATTATCAAAATTTGTACTTCAGCATGACAACCTTCTCCTTTAGTTTCTTTGATCCAAGCAGTTTACTCAGGCAGGAAAGAGTTCTGAAACTGAAGGTCTGGACCCTAAAGATTTTTTGGATGGATCTCAGGATAAGAAGCCTCAGGGGAGAAATTCCAAAGTGCAAGCTGAACAGCTGGGCAGTAGTTTGTGAAAGCTTTTAGTCATGCACCATGATATATATGTATATCTCTCATGGTGTATATATATATATATACTAGTGCAACCAAGCCCGTGTCATCAAAAATGAAACGGGCCCTAGGAAGGCTCTCGTCTAAGCGATTTCTCCTCTCTCCCCTCCCCTTCTCTCCGTGTCCCGCGATTCTGACCTCCCCTCCATGTGCAGCAATTCTCCTCTGCCCTGCCGTCCCCTCTGTCCCGCGATTCTGGCCTCCCCTCCGTGTCCAGCGATTCTCCTCTGCCCTGCCCTCCCTTCCGTGTACAGCAATTCTCGCCTCACCTCCCATCCCCTCCATGTCCAACGATTCTCCTCTGCCCTCCCCTCCCCTCGATGTCTGTGCTCTGTCCTCCCCTCCCCTCCGTGTCCCGCGATTTTGGCCTCCCTTCTATGTCCAGCATTTCTCCTCTACCCTGCCCTCCCCTCCCCTTCCATCCGTGTCCCGCAATTGTCCCCTCGCCTCCCATCCCTACGAAATCCAGCGATTCGCTTCTGCCCTTCCCTCCCATCCCGTCCATGTGCAGCGATTGTCCTGTGCCCTGCCCTCCCATATCATCCATGTGCAGCGATTCTCCCCTTCCCTCCCCTCCATGGCCAGTGATGCCGCCGTGCCTGTAGGCCGTCCATCTTATCTCAGTTCGGAGCAGTGGCAGGCAGGCTGGGCTCGCGTCGCCTCCTGCGTTCCCTCTGTGTTCCGCCCTCCTCTGACATCATTTCGTCTCTACGCAAGGGTGGGACAATGAGAGGGAAGGAAACGCTGGAGGCTTATAGGCATGTGATTTGGGTTATAAAGATTTGTTGTTTAATGGGGGTCATGGTTTAATGGGCGCTCTGGCATGAGGGGAGAAGGAGAGAGAGAGAGAATAATGCATTGCCCCCCCCCCCCCCCCCCAAATTGCAGGGCTGGCTATACCTGGGGAAGAGAGCCTGTTGTTAAAAATTTACCAGCACACCACTGAATGTACGTGTTTTATAAGGGGCCCCCTGTTTTGTGACCTGCGTCAGGAGGAGGAACTTCACTTTAACCCCTCCTCATGTTCCTCCTGCTGACGCATGTCACGAAACAGGGGACCCTTGTAGGGGTACTGGATTTGCAAGTGGCAGCTCCTAACTTTAAAGGACCGGAAGAGTTGTTCGGAGAAGTAGAAGATTCCTTGTAAGTTTTTATGTTGGACATGCCCTTCTATCCTTAATACGTACATTTGATATAATTTTTTGATTGAGGTAAGAGGACATTGTTCAGGTATGTTAAAGACATGGTGGTTGTTATCGAATCAGTGGGGTAACTTTTTTTTCAGCAGCAAGTTGTTCTCTCTTAAAGTATTGAGGAGAGTTGTTTATCACTGCTGTTTTTACACCTCACGACTGAGCCCATGATAGAAGCCTAATTTAGATTGTGAAAAGTCAATGCAGGTCATGTACCTGAACACAATCTTAGGCAGTTGAGGCTCCTTTATTTAAGATTTATGTTATTAGAACAGTGCCCCTTTTCTCTTTCTGTACAGGCAAAAACATTTTGTGGTTTTGTGACCTCCTATTGTTTGACATGGCGCTAATGGAATGGCGCTTTGCTGGTCATGGGGATAGCCCTAGCTGGTGGATTTTTCAAGCTGTTTGATAGCCGTTCTGTTTGGCTGTCCCTCATAGGGAACATAGCATTTTGTTAAACAGATTAATTGCCACTAGTTTGGGCAATATATTATCAGGTTCTTTTGCTGTTGGATCTGCAGGGGAAGGGAAGGTGGAAAGATGCAAGGAAAATGGATGTATGGGGGAGGGTGGAAATATACATTAAAAATATTGAGTGTTACTTTATAATTTGCCACATTCATAGACAAGGTTTTGACTGATGGTCATTGGCATGTTTTTATTTTTGTTGTATATTGTATACTGTTAGTATGCATTGTTTGCCCAGATAAAAGTACACTGCGCACTTTGCAGAAAGACGCCTTTGTTCATTTTCGCATTGTTCCTTGTTTTATTGTTTAAGTACACCTAATAAAGAGGAATGAGCACAGGAAAAGGAGGTGATAATGTCTCTGTATAAGACTCTGGTAAGACCTCATTTAGAATACTGTGCATAATTCTGGAGACCACATCTTCAAAAAGATATAAACAGGATGGAGTCAGCATATAGGGACAGTCTTAAGGATCTCAATATGCATACTTTGAAAGAAAAGCGGGAGAGGGGAGATTTGCCATTATGTGTATAGAGCAGAAGCTGTGGAATGAGGGGATGTAGGTTGAAGGTAACAGGAATAACCTGAGAAAATACCCTTTCATGGAAAGGGTGGTTAATTTGTGGAACAGCTTCCCACTGGAGGTGGTGGAGACAAGAACTGTATCTGAATTCTAGAAAGCTTGGGACAGGTACTTAGGGATCTGTAAGGGAGTGATAGGGAGAGTAGATGACATGAATGAACAGACTGGATAGGCCATATGATCTTTATCTGTCTTCATTTTTCTAGATTTCTTTTAAACTAATTGCCATGTGTGGGGGCAGGAGGTTATTTTAAAGCCATTTATGTCATAGTAACTTAGTAGATGATGGCAGAAAAAGACCTGCACAGTCCACCCAGTCTGCCCAACAAGATAAACTCACATGTGCCATTTTTTGTGTATACCTTACCTTGATTTGTACCTGTCTTTTTCAGGGCACAGACCGTATAAGTCTGCCCAGCACTATCCCCGCCTCCTACCACCGGCTCTGGCACAGACCGTATAAGTCTGCCCAGCACTATCCCCACCTCCCAACCACCAGCCCTGCCTCCCACCACCGGCTAAGCTTCTGGGGATCCCTTCTGGGGATGTCGTCTTCTTTTTTTTTTTTTTTATAATGGCCCAGACTTTATGCGAGTAAATGTATGTGCATACAGCTTGTATATGATTAGTTTGCCAGAACTGAGCATAGGTGTTCCCAGAGTTTACTTGTATAATTTATAAAATACATGCATATGGGCATGAAACAGCTAGGTTAAATGTTTCAAAGCTCTGTAATTTCTGAGATACTTGCTGTAAAACTTAGCCACCTGTTATAAAATTACCCTCCCTGGAACAGAAAGAAATGGTTTTCACAGAGAATTAGTATTTTGTCTTTTCCTCCTAACTTGCTATATGACAATTAGAATTAACAATTAAGGTGCAATTTATAGCCCAGTGTAAAAAAGCAAATGGAATGTTAGAGGTTATCTGAAAAAAAAGGATGGAGAACAAATCTGAGAATAACATTATGCATCTGTATAGGTCCCTGCTACGACTGTCCTGTGTGCATTTCTAGATATAGTGCAAAAAAAAGGTTCAGAGAAGGGAGAGAAAAATGAAACGCACAAAGTCTAAATGGGTTTCCATATCATCATGCTGATCAATCCATAGACTGGTGGGTTGTGTCCATCTACCAGCAGGTGGAGATAGAGAGCAATCCTTTTGCCTCCCTATATGTGGTCATGTGCTGCCGGAAACTCCTCAGTATGTTCTCTATCTCAGCAGGTGGTGGTCACACACAGCAGCAGCTCTGGCTAGGTCTCCAAGCCTAATTTTTAGGTTTTGTTGAGTACCTGGGGTTGAGGGCTCTTCTTGAGCAAGTGCAAACCTGGTGGTGCCAGGTCCCTCCTTTTCTCCCCCCTCCCGCTGGCTCCGTTAAAAAAAAAAAAAAAAAAAATTTTAGACGTCCTTAAGGGCGTTTATTTCGACGTTTATTTAAATGTTTATTGCAGCTGCTCACTGGGACACCAGGTCGTTACAGCTCGGAGCGAGAAGCAGGTAATTTTTACCTTTTTATAGCGGGCAGGGGGTTCCCCGATCGATCTCCACGTGGCCTATGGCGTCGGAGGGCGAGGGCGCGAAGAATCGCTCCCCGGACCGTGTGTGTGCTTCTAGCGGGGATGCGGGGGTCTTAAAGTCTGATTCGCCCTTGTTGGGTGTCAGTTTGGAGGCCGGTCAGTGTCCCGGGTCTTCCTCCGGTGCGGCGGCTTTTCCCGCCATAAACGCCCATCCCCCGCTGCTCGCCTCCGCCATCTTGGCCGGCCACTCTGCTCGGACGGCTTCTTCTTGGGCCGCCCTTGAGCTGGGAGACGTTCATGCCATGGCCGCTCTTGATTTGGGCGACGGCAAAAAAGCGGCTAAAGTTAAGCGCCGTTCTTCCCGCGCGGCTCCTTCGCGGAGTGTCGCGCCGGACGCCATCTTGGATGCGCAGCATGTTTCTCCCCCGCTCTTGCGAGCGCCGGTTGAGGGTGCGTCTAGGGCTGTGGCCCAGGCTGCTGAAATACACAGTCTGGGGGGTTTCTCCCCCGAGTTTATTTTGCTGCTGCATCAGGCCTTCCTTATGCAAAACGCTGCCCCTTCTCCCTTGTCCGACAAAGGGGTTGAGGCCCCCGGAAGTAAACGCCCTCGGGTGGATTCCCAGAGCTTAGAGGACTCTGTCTCCTCTGATGTAGATGAGGGCAGCGTATCTGAGTTCTCCCAACGGTCCTTTGGGGATTCCTTGGAGGAGACGGATTCCCGCTCGGATGGAGCGGATGACCCCTCTGCAGCGCGGATCTTTCGCTCAGAGGATTTGCCCAACCTGTTAGTGCAGGCCATGAGCATTTTGAAGATTTCCTCTCCAGAGGACGTCTCTCCCTCAGCCCCTGTTGGCTCCGCCATTATGCTGGGGACGAAGCGCCCGCCTAGAACCTTCCACGTGCATGATGCCATGCGCACCTTGATTTCGGCTCAATGGGATGTCCCGGAAGCGAGCCTCAAAGTGGCTAGGGCTATGTCCCGCCTCTATCCTTTGCCTGAAAGTGAACGTGAGGCCTTTCTTTAGCCTACCATGGATTCTTTAATCACTGCGGTGACTAAGAAAACGGCGTTGCCGGTGGAAGGTGGCACGGCCCTAAAGGACGCCCAAGACAGAAGATTGGAGGCGGCTTTAAGGTCGTCCTTCGAGGCGGCTGCCTTATGTTTGCAGGCCTCAGTTTGCGGCTCCTATGTGGCCAGGGCGTGCCTGACGATTGTGCAGCGGGCTTCCCCCTCGGATCCTTCCTTGAGGGCTGATTGGCCGGCCCTGGAATCGGGCTTGGCTTATTTGGCAGACTTACTGTATGATGTCTTGAGAGCCTCGGCTAAAGGTATGGCTCAGACAGTCTCTGCGCGGCGGTGGCTTTGGCTGAAACATTGGTCTGCGGACCACGCCTCTAAGTCCCGCCTGGCTAAGTTGCCTTTTAAAGGCAAGCTGCTGTTTGGGGTCGAGCTGGACAAAATTGTGACCGATCTCGGCACGTCTAAGGGCAAGAGGTTACCAGAGGTCAGGGCTCGGGCCAGTGCTCGCCCCGGTAACTCCAGAGGACGGTTTCAGGAAGCCCGTCGGTACCACCCGGGCAAGTCGGGCTCCTCTGCCCCCTCTTCCTTCAGGAGGAACTTCTCCCCCAAGCAGCATTCCTTTCGCAGAGACCGCCGTCCCGGAGGTGCGCCCTCCGGTCCTCCCCCAGGGTCTCGTACCCAATGACGGGGTCCTGGTCCATGGCCCAGTGCAGATTGGAGGACGCCTGTCCTCGTTTCTGGGCGAGTGGACCAGGGTAACTTCAGACGCTTGGGTGCTGGAAGTCTTCAGAGACGGCTACAAGCTAGAGTTCTGCCGACCCTTAAGAGACGGGTTTGTACTCTCTCCCTGCAAGTCTCCGGTCAAAGCTGTGGCAGTGCAGCAGACCTTGGACAATCTGATCCGCCTGGGTGCGGTCGTTCCGGTGCCAGAAAATCAGCTTGGCAAGGGACGTTACTCCATTTACTTTGTGGTACCAAAGAAAGGAGGTTCTGTACGGCCTATCCTCGACCTCAAAGGGGTCAATCGGGCCTTGAAAGTTCGGCACTTTCGCATGGAGACTCTCCGCTCTGTTATAACGGCAGTGAAGGCAGGGGAGTTCCTGGCATCCTTGGACATCAAGGAAGCGTACTTGCATATTCCCATCTGGCCTCCTCATCAACGCTTTCTGCGTTTTGCAGTCCTGGGCCGACACTTCCAGTTCAGAGCCCTCCCGTTCGGGTTGGCTACTGCTCCGCAGACCTTCTCCAAAGTAATGGTGGTCATCGCGGCCTTCCTGCGAAAGGAAGGAGTACAAGTCCATTCTTATCTGGACGACTGGTTGATCCGAGCCCCCTCTTATGCAGAGTGCGGCAAGGCTGTGGACCGGGTGATTGCTCTTTTGAGCTCCCTGGGGTGGATCATCAACTGGGAGAAAAGCCAGCTGCGCCCGACTCAGTCCCTGGAGTATCTGGGAGTTCGATTCGACACCCAAGTGGGCAGAGTGTTCCTGCCGGACAATCGGATTGTCAAACTTCAGGCTCAGGTGGACCAGTTCCTAGTAGCCTCTCCGCTTCGGGCTTGGGACTATGTGCAGCTGTTGGGCTCTATGACGGCCACGATGGAAGTAGTGCCCTGGGCCAGGGCTCATATGAGACCACTACAACACTCTCTGCTGCAGCGCTGGACTCCGGTGTCGGAGGATTATGCTGTGCGCCTTCCCTTGGACCCAGCAGTGCGCAAGGCGCTGAGCTGCTGGCTGAAGACAGACAAGTTGTCTGCAGGGATGCCTCTTGTGACCCCGGAGTGGATTGTCGTCACGACGGATGCCTCTTTGACGGGCTGGGGAGCCCACTGCATGGGAAGGACAGCGCAGGGGCTCTGGTCTCCTGCAGAGGCAAAGTGGTCTATCAACCTCCTGGAACTCAGAGCCATTCGGTTGGCGCTTTTGGAGTTCCTCCCGGTACTGGCGTTGAAGCCAGTACGGGTCCTGTCGGACAATGCCACGGCTGTGGCCTATGTCAACCGCCAGGGAGGTACCAAGAGCGCCCCTCTAGTCAAGGAAGCCATGAATCTATGCCAGTGGGCGGAAGCGAACCTGGAACAGCTGTCAGCGGCCCACATTGCCGGAGTCATGAATGTCAAGGCGGACTTTCTCAGTTGCCATACCTTGGATCCCGGAGAGTGGCAGTTATCGGCTCAGGCGTTCTTGGACATCACGAAGCGCTGGGGCCAGCCGAGCCTAGTTCTGATGGCGTCATCGGCCAATTGCCAAGTGCCGCGCTTTTTCAGCAGAGGACGGGACCCTCGATCTCTGGGAGTAGATGCTCTTCTCCAACAGTGGCCGACACAAGAGCTTCTCTATGTGTTCCTGCCCTGGCCCATGTTGGGCAGGGTACTAGACCGGGTGGCAAAGCATCCGGGTCGGATAATCCTGGTGGGTCCGGACTGGCCCAGACGTCCCTGGTATGCGGACTTGATCAGGCTCTCAGTGGACGACCCTCTGCGGCTGCCAGTGGAGCAGGGCCTGTTGCATCAGGGTCCCGTGGTGATGGAGGATCCCTCCCCCTTTGGTCTTACGGCCGGGCTATTGAGCGGCAGCGTCTGAGGAAGAAGGGCTTCTCAGACAAAGTCATCACCACTATGCTGAGAGCGAGGAAGTGCTCTACTTCTACTGCTTACGCCAGGGTTTGGCGTACCTTTGCAGCGTGGTGTGAAGCAGGCTCACTTTCTCCCTTCACTGCTCCAATTTCTTCAGTGCTGGCGTTCCTGCAAGAAGGTCTGGAGAAAGGCCTGTCGCTCAGTTCCCTTAAAGTCTAGGTAGTGGCTCTGGCTTGCTTCAGGGGCCGCCTGAAGGGTGCTTCCCTGGCTTCACAGCCAGATGTGGTACGTTTTCTCAAGGGAGTTAATCACCTGCGCCCTCCTCTGCGCTCAGTGGTGCCTGCGTGGAATCTCAACCTGGTGCTAAGAGCCTTGCAGAAGCCGCCTTTTGAACCCTTGTCGAGGGCATCTCTGAAAGACCTGACGTTGAAAGCAGTCTTTTTGGTGGCTATCACTTCAGCCAGAAGAGTTTCCGAGCTCCAGGCACTCTCATGTCGAGAGCCTTTTCTGCAGTTCACTGAGGCAGGAGTGACTATTCGCACAGTGCCTTCCTTCCTGCCCAAGATTGTTTCTCGCTTCCATGTGAATCAGCAGCTCTGTCTCCCTTCCTTTCGTAGGGAGGACTACCCAGAGGAATACTCTGCTCTCAAATATCTGGATGTGAGACGAGTCATCATCAGATACTTGGAAGTGACCAATGATTTCCGGAAATCGGATCATCTGTTTGTCCTGTTTGCAGGTCCTCGTAAGGGTCTGCAGGCTGCTAAGCCTACAGTGGCAAGATGGGTCAAGGAAGCCATTGCAGCGGCTTATGTGGCCGCGGGGAAGGTGCCGCCTATCCAGCTGAAGGCTCACTCCACTAGAGCTCAGGCGGCCTCGATGGCAGAGGCCGGGTCCGTCTCCTTGGAAGAGATTTGCAAGGCGGCAACTTGGGCATCGGCCCATACCTTCTCCAGGCATTACCGCTTGACTGTGGCTGCTCGGGCGGAGGCCCGGTTTGGAGCTTCAGTGTTGCGGTCAGGGATTTCTATGTCCCGCCCTGGGTGAGTACTGCTTCGGTACATCCCACCAGTCTATGGATTGATCAGCATGATGATATGGAAGGTAAAATTATGTATCATACCTGATAATTTTCTTTCCATTAATCATAGCTGATCAATCCATAGCCCCTCCCAGATATCTGTACTGTTTATATTCTGGTTGCATTTCAGGTTCAAGTTTAGTCTTCAGTTCCTGTTCAGGAGGACTTCGTCTTCAAGTTTTTTCAATTGGATTCTTCAAGAGTTGAGACGAATTTGTGTTACAGTGAGCTGCTGCATTCCTCTCCCCTCCGTTTTACGGGGCTGGATTGAGACATAAATTCTACCGGCGCTCCCTCCCACTTCGTGCGGCTGTAGGGCAGCTTTGTACCCCTCCCGCTTCGGCGGTGTTAGGGTCAGTCAGCTCCTCCCGCGGTTGCGGTTGCAGGATAAGCCAGATCCCCCCGCATCGGCGGGGTGGTGTCCCTCCCTCGCTCCACGGGGTGACCTGGACGGATTCCCCTCCCCCACTTGTGTGGGGATGAGCTGGGTTAATTCCCCTCCCCCGTTTCGGCGGTGGTGAGCTGGGCAGAGTGTCCCTTTGTGGGTGTAATTCTCTAAGTGCTGAGTCCTGCGGATGGAGCTTTGATATCGACATACTGAGGAGTTTCCGGCAGCACATGACCACATATAGGGAGGCAAAAGCTTTGCTCTCTATCTCCACCTGCTGGTAGATGGACACAACCCACCAGTCTATGGATTGATCAGCTATGATTAATGGAAAGAAAATTATCAGGTTTGATACATAATTTTACCATAAGGTTCTTCAGCTTGGAAAAAAGACAGCTGAGACGGGAATATGATAAAATCACGAGTGGGGTGGAATGTTTAAATAGGGTGGGGTTATTTAACTTTTCCATACTCCATAACAAAAAAAACATGAGGATACTCCATGAAACTAAGGACCAACAGATCAGAAACAAATCATAGAAAGAGGGTTTTTTTCCATTTAACATTTAAGTTTTTAAATTTTTTATTGATGACAATCATAAAACATAAATTCTTCATATATAACAGTATCCACATCTGTGTACAGTTCTCCAATAGGAACCATTCAGTCAAATCTATTATACAGTCATCAAATTTTTCCCATATATATATTCTTCCCCCCTCCTCTCCCTCTCATTGTATTAAGTGAACATTATAACTTCTTTATGTAACTCCACCCTATGTGGTTATACATAACCTTACCGCAATAAAGTTTACTAAAGTACTGGGACTGTAGAGCACAACATTTTTAAGCACAACATGTCTCCTAGAGGACACTCAACTTTGATATCCATTGTGTTCAGTCATCCCACTTTAACTTTTTCTCCTCTCCTTCTATATCTACCTTGGTGGAAACTTACATCCTGAGTCATCCCATCTAGGTGTCATTCCCACATCCTAATCTGAACTAAAAGCTATTCTTAGGAGATTGAACCCTGGATCATAACACTTATCTAGTAATTAAACAACTAATCTTCCTACCCTTTCCCCCCTACTTCCCCTTTCTTGATTCCTTAACCGTTTAGATTAACAATCTCCCTTCCCCCCTATCTACCCCTCTGTCCCGTGGCTCTGCGTCCTCCTCAGTCTAGAACTCCTGACCTTCTCCATTGCCAGTAGTACTTTTACTCCATGCCTAATAGTCTAGATCTTGACTAAGAGAAAGAGTTTAACACTAAGCTTCTGGCTCGGTGGGATAAAGATTGAATATATGAATCCCAAACCAACAAAAATTGTTGTTTCCATCTAAAAGTAAGTCTGGCATATTGCGCTTCCAACAGCATCAAGTTATGCAGCCTGTTCCTTCACTGCCAAAAGGAGGGAGCCAAGTCGCTAGTCCACACCCTTAGAATAACTCTCTTACCCAACATCCCGGCCTTCCTAATTAAACTCTTTAAATGTCTGTGTTGTGATCCAAGGTCTTCAAATCGGTGTAATAGCAATCCCGTTGGGGACAGTTTAATGTATCTTCCTCCCAAACTCCTTAAATATTCAACTATGTTCACCCAGAATTTCCGGACCAGGGGGCAACTCCAAAAGGCATGTATAATTGAATTAGTGTCTATCTTACATTTTTTACAAATTGGGGTATCTATTCCTCCTGCTTTGAAAAGCCGTTCCTGTGTAAAATAAGCTCTGTGTATCATGCGGAAGTTGCGTTCTTGTAGCTCTGCACTCACCGATCCAGATGGTATTCGACCCACTAATTGGTGCAGATTAATCGATGCCCCTTGGGTACCCAAATCCTTAATCCATTTGTCCTGCAGTTCTTTTTTCTCCGGGGGGATTTGTATATCCTGTAATGCCCTTTTCAGGATTGATACCAAGACTCCATGGTCTTGGACGGGTTCAAAAAAGCTTAATACTCTCTGTCTAAGGGGGAACCCCTCTTCTTGTAAGGCCATAGTGCTAATATAATGTTGTGCCTGTCTATATGCAAACATATCTTTACCCTCTACCTTTCTGGAGCGTAATGTCGTCTCCCATGGTATAAGTGTCTTTTTTTCATCTAAGAGATCTCCAACATACTGAATCCCAACTTTTGCCCATTGCTTGAAACTCTGATTTTCCATCCACGGGGTAAACTCTACATTGCCCACCAACGGCAGTAAATCTGATTGCTGGTCATTTCCTTTCAATAAGGGAATCAAATATTTCCATTTCAGCCTAAGCGATTTCAGAAAGAGACCGGGCCTTTGTTCCTCGGGGATCCGAGTCCTCGGGCATTGGAACAAAGATAAAATATTCCATGTACCATATAAGGCTTACTCCAGTGCTCTAGGTGTGTATTGTTGAGTGTCTAGCATCCAATCTCCTAAATGTCGCAAGAGACAAGCCCAATTGTAACTCAGCATATCTGGAATTCCTAGTCCTCCTTGTCTCTAACCACCAACTAAATATCTAAAAGGGGTTCCAGGTTTTTTCCCTTGCCAGCAAAAATGGGATATCATTTTATAAAGCTCATCTACTTCTTTCTTTATGAGTTTAAGAGGAAATGTTTGTAGCATATAAAGCCACCTAGGAAACAAGATCATGCGAAACAACTGGATACGCCCATGTAAACGAAATCAGCAACAGGTGCCAGTTGGATAATGATTGTTTCGTCTGATCTAAGAGATATCTGACATTAAGATCATGTATCAAAAACGTTTTATAGGGCAGTTTAATTCCCAAATATTGAAAATGACGAGTAGCCCATTTTAAAGGAAAGTTGCCGTTCTATTGTCTTCGTATCAAGCTGTTAGTAGGCAACGCCAATGATTTATCTAAATTTAATTTAAACCCAGAGAAATCCCCAAATTCCTCAAAACTTTCCATCAACACAGGTAAAGAATTCCTGGGCTTAGTCAGGTGGACCAGTAAGTCATCGGCAAAAGCCAATATTTTAAACTCTTGATTTCTCATTTTGATCCCATTAATTTCTGGGTTCATCACTATCTCCATAATCAGTGGGTCTATGCTAAGCACAAACAGTAATGGGGAAAGCGGACAGCCCTGTCTGGTCCCCCTTTGCAATGTAATAGCTTCTGATCTGGTTCCATTAACCCAAATCACTGCCATTGGTTGTTTATACAATGCCTGCACTGCTCGAACCCAGGTCCCCTCAAAACCATAGGCTGTTAAAGTAGCAAACAAGAATTCCCAACTTACTCTATCAAACGCCTTCTCTGCATCAAAACTTATGAGCAGAGAAGGCATTTCATATCTTTCCACCTACTCCATTGATGCCCAGATTTTCCTCATATTTTTTGCAATTGTTCTTTCCCTTACAAATCCCGCTTGACTACTCTCAATCAGCAAAGGTAGAATTATTGCCAGCCGATTAGCTAAAATTTTTGCATACATCTTGGCCTTCACATTGATTAAGGAAATGGGCCGGTAAGATGTTGCGCTTTCTGGGTTCCTGCCCGGCTTAAGCAAGACCACTATCTTAGCTTCTTTCAATGAGTCTGATATATCTCCATTTTCTATGAATTTATTAAACTGAGCTGTCAGGGGTGTGCTAATCTGCTGTCGGAGAATTTTATAAAATTCATATCGAAACCCATCTGGGCCCGGAGCCTTACTTAACGTCCCTTGTTGTATCACCTGATTCACTTCATCCTCTGTGATTTCTTGATTCAGCCTATCTCGATCTACTTCCTTTAAACTTGGCAATACACGTCCTTCTAAATAGGCTCGACTCTCCAAAACATCCTGAGATGGGCGTGTGTAAAGCTCTTGATAATATTTTTGGAAAGTAGCAGCTATTTCTTCATCTGTTCGTACCATTCGGCCCCCAGTTGTCTTAAGTTGTAAAACCTTTTGCTTTCTGGTTTTCCTGTTAACCAGACCAGTAGCATTCTCCCTTGTTTGTTATCATGGAGATATAATTGATATTTATAATACTGCAGCGACTTAACAGCCCTAGCATGTAACTGAGTTTTCAAGGCGGCCTGTATCGCCAAAAGATTCATTTTGTTTTGTGCGGAGGGTCTAACCGCCCAATGTTTCCTGGCTTCTCCTACCTGTTTATTTAATCTAATAATATCTTTGTCTCATCTTTTTGTTATAGCTCGTATAAGCAATTATAACCCCCCTTAATACTGCCTTTGCGGTATCCCAAAAAAGTATGGGGTCATCACCATGTACTGCATTATGTACCTGATATTCTTGCCATTGCTTCCCTAGGTGCTCCTTAAAATCCCTATCATGGATCAAATATGTTGGAAATTGCCATTGGAATTGCTGCCCCTGTCCTGAGTGACCCCTCATTGTCCACCATACATAAGCGTGATCCGAGACCCCATAGGGTCCAATTCCTGCATCTTGAACTCTCGCAAACAAGGAGCTGGAAAGAAGCCAATAATCTATGCGAGCTTGTGAGGAGTGAGCTCTAGAAATATGAGTATAATCTTTTTCATTCGGGTGGAGCAAACGCCACACATCCACTAAATCTAAGGCCTCGCATAGCATTGGGATTTCCTTCTGAATTGTCCTCTCATTTGCCCTCTGGCCTTTTGAGGAGTCCATACCTGGATCACTGACCGTGTTCAAATCACCTCCCATAATCACTGGAATTCCCTCATGCTGAGCTAGGGCATGGACCAGCGACTTAAAAAATGCCTTACTATATACACTGGGCGTGTAAATGTTAGCCAGAAAAAATGGCTGTTGATTAATTAGCACTTTGGCTATGACATATCTCCCGTCTTCTCCTTGCCAACTATTTTTAATTTGAACATCCAATGTTTTCCGGAATAATATCATTACCCCTGCCTTACCATGTTGAGCTGGGGCCTCTATCAGTGACCCAACCCACCATCTTTTGAATTTAGCATGTTCCACTGATGTAAGGTGTGTCTCCTGCAGAAAGGTGACATCTGCTTTTTGTCTGTTTAATAATTGGAGAATTTTTTGGCGTTTTATCGGTGATTTTACTCCTCCCACATTCCAGGATATAAATTTCAATGGGTTCATCCTTCCCCTTTCAACTTCCATTTAATCTCAACTGTCAATTTCCCCACTTTCAGGAGAGTCGACCCAGCCTCCAACTCTCCCTCCTTATCTCCGTATACTTCCAGTATATTGTCATGAGTCATGTCCGGTTCCCTCCCGGGGAAGCGCAGAGCCACTCCCACCCTCCCCTCTTTGAAATCCCCCCCCCCTCCATATTTCTTCCCCTCAGTACCCCATAGTTCTTTAAACTACCTCTTTGGAGGCGTGCCCGTCCACAGCAATTCCGTGGTTGGCTTCTCCTATCCGATCACCCTCAGAGAGGAGCCCCCCCCCCCCCCCCCCCCCGAACAGCCTATCCACTGACCGTCAGTTTTTTTTACTTTTTCTAATTTGACAAATAATATATTTAACCTGTAGCTCATTTTGCTATCCACCCTCGTCTGTGTCAGTATTTCAGGTCAGCTAATGTGATATACCCTTCTTTAGTGCATGTAATTAACCAAGCATTATATAGTCAAAACTCCATCAAATCAAATATCACAGTGGAACTTTCATTCTTTTTCATTCATTCACAGCATAGTATACATCCTTCATCCCCTTGTAGTTCACCACTGATCTCCCCCCACTCTCTTCATTTATATATTCCGTTAAGTCCAGCATTCTGCTCTGCCATGTATCGCTCCCCGCTTCGCATCCATATAGCCAACAGGTCCCCCAGTGTAACAGCGGGCTCTCCAATTCTGCTGATTTTACAAGTTATTATTGATTTCAAATCCAATACAATACAGTCGTCAGGAAGGGAATAATTTTTAAATTATGTTCAAATCGCGTCCCCTTCCTTACCGACATGCTTGTCTACTCGCTACCTCCGTGTGAACTAGGAGGTGGGGTGCAGAATGGGTCTCTCCAATCCCCGATATTTCACCACTATTCCCCTGGGGACCACTGGACCTTTTCGGGTCACTTGCCGCGTGTATGTTGATCCATAAATTTCCATGCTTACCAAATTTGCTTAGTGTCCTGGTCCATCTCCCATCAGCCAGATGTATTCCAAATTTCCAACATAAACATAATTTGTCTTCATTAAGTTGTTATTATCCAAGCGTCATCACCCTTCTCGTCTTCATGCTTGCGTTGCTCGCGGTCTCAGGCCACTACTGTTTTTCAGCTCTCTCTCATTGCTGCGATGCGTGATTATTTAGAAACGCCCGTGCCGCTTCAGGTGTCTCCAAGATGGTTGCTTTTCCGTCTGTAAATACTTTCAAGCGAGCTGGATATAACAATGCAAATTGCACTTGTCGCTGATGTAAGGCTGAGCATATGGGTGAGTACGCCTTCCTTAGCTGCGATACGCTAGTGGAAAAGTCTTGGAAACATAAAACTGACTTATTTTCATACTGCAGCGGGCCTTTTGCCCGAATTGCTTTTAGAAGTTCCATCTTGGGAGCATAGTTCAGCAGCTTAAGAATAACCACTCTTGGTTTCGCGTCACCGTTCCATTTCGGGCCTAACCTATGGGCCCATTCGATCCTGAGTGGTCCGCTTGCTGACTATGTATGGAGCTTGGTCCACAGCCACTCCTCCAGGAACGGGCGCAACTCTGCATCTGTGATAGTTTCAGGTATGCCCACTAATTGGAGGTTTGCTCTTCTAGACCTATTCTCCAAATCATCTAATTTATTCTCTAGGTCTGTGAGCTTTGCAGTGATTGCCCCGTTGTCCATATCAATTTTCTGTACGCGGTCTTCAAGATCGGAAATTTGTTGACACGAGGCTGTGAACTCGCCCGTGAGCGCTTCCATTTTCTCATCAAGCTTTTCAAGTTTGTCTGATAACTTCTGAAATTTTGAATCCAGCGATGTATTTAGGGCCTGGGTGACTTCTGTGATGATTTCGGCCACCCACGCGGAACTGACTGTACTCGAGCTTTCCTCTTCTACAGCCACCATTTTATGGACCTCCGCCGCCTTCTCTCTCCTTGTTTCCTTGGCGTTTTTGTTGCTATTTGTACTTTGTGGTCGCGATTGTACTGCTCGATCAGTTTATCTTGGCAGCCCTCACAAAAGCGATGGTCACGGTCTAATTTTTATGCTACAATTTGCTGTTCTTTCAGCCGAGGGATGGGAGCTCCTCTCCTCCACGTCTGCTATTCAGCGTGGCATCACGTGACCTCTATTTAACATTTAATTAAGCTGTGGAATCCTTTGCCAGAGGACGTGGTCAGGGTCACTAACTAACATAGAAGGCCCTTTCAACTTCAAAAGGATACTTGAAATTCCACAGGCAGCATGCCCTCTATGCCTTCCAGTAACCCCATGACATGAATATTATTTGTGCAATTCCAATTGCTCACATCTTTCATCTCAGTTTGCACCTCTCTCAGGTGCTTTCTGTCTACCTGGCAAAATTGCATTTTAAAATTTGCGTCTCAGTTTGAGTAGTTCTTTCAGTGCACACATTCATCTCAATACCCAGCTTCATTATTTCTGCTCAGAGTACCACAATACTGTGAGCACTCTTTTTTAATCATCATTTGTATAGTATGCAGCTCCTCCATTATTGGACCGTGCAGCTCCTGAATCTCCTGACAGGCTGCCATCTTGACTTGAACAGGTAAGTCTTGCTTCAGTCATTTCCCTCCACTCACCCCAGAAAGCTCTTTTTCTTTTGCTTTCCACCTGCCATGATTTCCAATCTTTTATCACTGTCGGACTACTGGAAAGATTACTGTAAACTTCCCATGGAGACTTTAAATTGTCACTCTTCCTCTCTGAATCAGTCTTAGGCAGCCATCTGTGTGCATCACCAAGCTCTGTCTTGTCAGCATAGATTTTTTTTTATCTTAGAAGAAGGTTAGAGGGAAATGTTGGTCTGAGTAGCAGTGATGGGACAGAAGTCAGGCAAGGGGTGAGGAGGTAATGTTATGAGGCGCAGTGAGGGTTGGGGGGGGGGTGTTAGAACAAGTCTGAATAACAAAGAATGAGAAGGTAGAATTTAACAGTAAGAGCACAATGTGTCTTCTCTGTAGGTTCCACTGTCCTTTAAGGGAGCCTGCCCTGGATTATGATGTTATTCTTCCTGTTGATGATGATATCCAATTGTCTGTGGCCGAATATCGTAATAAGCTTTATGAGGTAATTCTTTCTCTTTCTTTCTTTCTGTACATTTACACTGAAACATGTTTGTAAGTTGTAGAACCAAGGTGTCATGATATGGAGCCCCAAAGGGTAGAATTGGCAGCAACATCATGAAATATTTTTTTTACAGAATAGTTGGTAGGTGCCTGGTATTTTTTTTTTCCCAAGGGAGGTGGTGGAGAGAAAACCAGTAATAGAGCTTGGAATAAAGAGATAATCCCAGGATAATGAAGCACTGGGTAATTTGCACAGAGCAGCAATTAAACCCCAAAAATGCACTGATATGAATGATATGACTATATTGCAGAGTAATTAGTGGAGAAGCTGTGTACAATAGAATTGGGCTTAGTTAGAATTTTAATTTGCTGTGTTTTCTTAAAGGTATTTTTGTTAGCCTGCATAGAGCAGTGGATACTGTATTAACAGGTGATATACTGTGCTACTGTTTATTTTTTAGTGGACTATCACCTGATACTTGTTTTTATTTCCTGTAGCTCAGCCCATGTTTGATTTATTGGGCAAGAGAAGCTGTCATAGTTCCACTCCTTCTCCCTTCTGCCTTCCATGTAGACACGTCTTCACTTGATCTATTTTATAATTGTATTTACCCATCCTGTTTTCATTCTTTTTCAGATGATCCTAGAAAGAAAGACACACATTCGTCGTCAGAAGCGTGATGTACAGAAGAAAGTGTCTACCTCTGGTGCTGTAATAGAGAAGTCTGAAGCAAAGGAATTAAACACTTCAAGAGCTGCCTTTGTCAGAGAAAATCAGAAGGATGTGAAGGAGCCCAAGTCTCCTGTTCCAAAAAACATTTCCAAAGCAGAAGCAATAATTGAGCCTCAAGACAACAGCATACTCAGTGAGAAACCAGTCCAGAGTCCCAAAACCAACTTGCCAGCATACAATCCAATAACACACACTGTCTCTCAAAGTATGTACAACATTCTCTGTGTCTGGGGGATGTATGTAATACACCTTTTGCGATGTCACGCTCCTTCTTGCTTCTTGTACAGCTGTCTTTCTACATGGCTCATAATTATCTCGTATAAGCCTTCTGCTTTTGGCAAGAGATGTGACAAATTACCATTTAAACAGTAGATGTTTCTAAGAGAGAAAATTAACTTAAGTCTAGTTGAAAACCTTCTAACGTCTCTCATCCTGGAAAAAGACACATTATTACCCAGCAATAACATGAAAAACAGTGGTGGATAGTCAAAACAATTGGCTAGAAGAGGGGAGGGATCAGAGGCATTCCAAGCTGGGCCTAATCGATAAACAGCGGCAATATAAAGACTCTATCCACTTTATTTTTTTAAGTAGGAATGCATAAATTGTAGCTTACATTGATAAATTATTCATTTAAATTTAGGACTGAAAGACATCTAGATAGGTTATCTGAGTATCTTTAAACAGCAGCCATTCCACTGAATAATGAGCTCATAGATTGACAGCTTTCTTAATAATACTTAATATTATTATAGCACTACTGGGCATTCTAAGTGATACCTGAGGGTTGAGTAAACGTGGATAAAGGTGAGCTGGTCAGTATTGTTACTTTACATTACAAGGCTTATATTCCGCCAACACCTGACCAGTTTGACGTGGATAACAAAGGAATAAGGGACAACTCCCAATACATATTTCAAATCTCAATAATTATAACATATTTACTCATTGCTTAAAGGAATCTAGAAACAGTGATGTCTTCAGTTTCTTTCTAAAACCTAAATAATCAGTGTCGCATTTAATAAAATTTATAGCCCAGTGTACTTTTTCCTCTTTCCTTTCTGCAGTTTGTAGTTCTTTTCCAGCCTGTTGTACAGGGCTGTGATACCCATGTGAAGGACAATATATCACATTTTTAATAAACTAACTAAACTAATGGACATCAGTAGAAAGTTCCAACTAGAACTAAAGATTCTTTGATATTTAACATATATAGTTTTTAATTTTTATTTACAAATATTCCAAATAACATACAAGATTATTCTTGAACCAGAAACACAGAAAATAATTGTAACAGAGGAAAAAAATGATACCATTAGAAAATATACAATCTTCATTAGACCACAATAATATAAAGAGGGGAGTGAACTAAGAAATTAAAGGAGACCCAAAGAAGTAAGTAAACATTAGAAAGAAAAGCTTAACATAATCACATGTTCTGTCTTCCATTCAATCTAGGAAGGGTAAAGAATCTTGATGCTGCATTTTTGCTGGCTTACCACTATAGATGTATTGTTAGCCCCCCTTCCCCCCCAATCTAAGTATATATTCTCTCCTGATCAATTTGCAAGCCTTTCTGGATATTAAGAAGGTTTATGTAGGAGGAGGATGTGCAGGATTATCGAATAGATATTTAACATATCTGGTGAATTTTCAATAGGTATTTCACAAAGTACCTCCTGAACAACTCCTGAGGAAATTACGAATTAGTTAAAAGATAGATTAAAAAAAAACAAAAAACAGAGAGTAGGGTTAAATGGTCAGTATTCTCAATGGGGAAGGGTTCATGGGGAAGTGATGCATATGGTAAAGAGGAACTCAAACTATGGCTACATGATGCAAGGTTCCATATTAGGAGTCACCTACCAGGAAAAGGATCTAGGTGTCATCGTGGATGCAGTGTGCAGCGGCTGCTAAGAAAGCAAATAGAATGTTAGAAGTTATTAGGAAAGGAATGGAAAATAAAACTGATAATACCTTGTATCAAATGATTCTAGTCACCACATCTCAAAACAGATATAGCGAAATTAGAAAAAGTATAGAGAATGGCAATGAAAATGATAAAAGGGATGGGACGACTTCCCTATGAGAAAAGGCTGAAGAGGCTAGGGTGTTCAGCTTGGGGAAGAGATGGCTGATGGGGAGGTATGATGGAGGTCTGTAAAATAGTGGAGTGCAGCAGGTAGACATGAATTGCTTGTATACTCTTCGCAAGAATACAAGAACTAGGGGCATGCAATGAAGCTACTAAGTAGTAAATTTAAAACAAAGCAGAGAAAGTTTTCTTTATTCAATGAGATGAAAACGTAGCGGAATTCAAAAATGCATGGGATAAACACAAAGGAATCCTGTTGAGAAGGAATGGATCCACAGTAGCTTAGTGGAGATTGGGTGTCAACACCGGTAATTGGAAAGAGCTAGTGCTGGGCAGACTTCTACAGTCTGTGCCTTGAAAATGGCAAGGACAAATGAAGGTCAGGTTGCATATAAAGTTGCACATACAATGAATTTATCTTGTTTAGCAGACTGGATGGGCCATACAGTTCATCTGCCATCATCTACTATGTTATTATGAATTGGTGGAGGGGTAGCATTGTATGTTAAGGAGGGCCTTGAATCAAATAGATTGAAAATTCTGCAGCATACAAAATACATCTTGGAATCCCTACAGATTGAAATTCCATGTGTAAAAGGGAAAATGATATTGATAGGATTGTACTACTGTCTACCTGGCCAGAATGAAGAGACAGATATAGAAATGTTATCAGAAATTAGGGAGGCTAACAAACTGAGAAACACAGTAATAATGGGTGACTTCAATTACCCCGATATTGACTGGGTAAATGTAACATCAGGGCATGCTAGGGAGGTAAAATTCCTTGACAAAATCAAGGACTGCTTTATGGAGCAGCTTGTACAGGAGCTGACAAGAGAAGGAAAAATTCTAGACCTAATCCTTAGTGGAGCGCATGATCTGGTGCGGGAAGTAATGGTGATGGAGCCGCTTGATAACAGTGATCATAATATGAACAGATTTGATATCAGCTCTGGACTAAGTACACATAGAACATCTTATATGTTAGCATTTAACTTTCAAAAAGGAGACTATGATAAAATTATTATTTATTATTATTATTTGTTGCATTTGTATCCCACATTTTCCCACCTATTTGCAGGCTCAATGTGGCTTACATTATTCCGTAATGGCGATCACCATTTCCGGAATGAGAAATACAGGAGGTATTGCATTAAAGTTCATAAGTGACAGAGTAGATTAAGCAGTCAAGTGTAGAGAATTCATATTCGGAATGAGAAATAGAGTGGTATTGTGTTAGAGTTCATTCGTGACAGAGTAACTGAAGCAGTCAAGTACAGAGTGTTCAGTTTTGTCCAGTTCTGGTATAAGTTTCGTTTCAGGTGTTTAGGATAGATCATTGTGGTATGCCTTATTGAACAGGTTGGTTTTTAGTGATTTTCGGAAGTTAGTTAGGTCGTGCATTGTTTTTATGGCTTTTGGTAGTGCATTCCATAGTTGCGTGCTTATGTAGGAGAAGCTGGATGCATATGTTGATTTATATTTTAGTCCTTTGCAGCTGGGGTAGTGGAGATTCAGGAATGTGCGTGCTGACCTTTTTGTATTCCTGATTGGTAAGTCTATGAGGTCTGACATGTAGACCGGGGCCTTGCCGTGAATGATTTTATGAACCAGAGTGCAAATTTTGAACGCAATACGTTCTTTAAGTGGGAGCCAGTGTCATTTTTCTCTTAGGGGTTTGGCGCTTTCATATTTCGTTTTTCCAAATATGAGTCTGGCTGCTGTGTTTTGGGCAGTCTGGAGTTTCTTAATGATTTGTTCTTTGCATTCGGCATAGATTGCATTGCAGTAATCTAGGTGGCTTAACACCAGTGATTGTACCAGGCTGCGGAATATTTCCCTTGGGAAGAAAGGTTTTACTCTTTTGAATGGAACATTTTCTTTGTTGTATTTTTTGCATGGCTTTCTAGTGTGAGGTTTCGGTCGATTGTGACTCCGAGAATTTTTAGGCTATCTGAAACAGGAAGGGTGTAGTTTGGGGTGTTTATAGTGGTGGGTTTGTTCGTCTTATATTATGATGAGAGGATGAGACATTGTGTTTTTCTGCGTTGAGTTTTAATTGAAATGCATCCGCCCATGAATTCATGATTTGGAGGCTGTGTGTGATTTCATTTGTGATTTCTTGTAGATCGTGTTTGAACGGGATGTAGATCGTGACATCATCTGCGTAGATGTAGGGATTAAGGCCTTGGTTGGATAGCGATTTGGCTAGAGGTGTCATCATTAGGTTGAAAAGGGTCGATGAAAGCGGTGATCCTTGGGGTACTCTGCATTCTGGTTTCCATGGTGATGATGTATTCGAATTTGATATCACTTGGTATGTTCTTGCGGTTAGGAAGCCTTTGATCCAACTAAGTACACTTCCTCCAATCCCAAAGTATTCTAGGATGTTTAATAGTATTTTATGGCTTACCACGGCGAACGCGCTGGACATGTCAAATTTTAGGAGAAGTACACTATTGCCAGTTGCAATTGCTTGTTTGAATTTGGTTAGGAGAGTGATTAGTACTGTTTCGGTGCTGTGGTTGGATCAAAATCCTGATTGTGATTCATGTAATATTGAGAATTTGTTTAAGTATTCAGTAAGCTGCTTGGTTACCATACTTTCCATTAGTTTGATTTCCAGAGGGATAGCTGCTACCGGGCAGTAGTTGGTTATGTCATTTGCTTTTTTCTTTGAATCTTTAGGTATTGGGGTGAGTAGTATGTTTCCTTTATCCTTAGGGAAGAGTCCGTGTTGTAACATGTAGTTGAGGTGCGACGTGAGGTCTGTTATGAAGCGTTGAGGGGCGGATTTAATAGGTTGTTGGGGCATATGTCCAGTTTACAGTGGGATTTTGTGAACCTGTTGATCGCTTGGGTGACGGTTTCATCAGTAAGTAGAGCGAAGTTTGTCCAGATTCGGTCTGCTGGATATTCATCAAGGATTGGGTTCAGACAGTTAAAGAATTTTTCGTGGGCGGTGGTATTAAGTGGTAACATGATTCATAGCTTTATAATTTTCTTGTTGAAGTATTGTAAAGTGCCCCAACTCCCACCTCCTCCCAGAGGAACAATTGAAGCACATAGGAGCCCTTCTACATATGCTATAGACTCAGGCCTACTTGCTGCCAGAATGAGTAAATGCTCTTGTTGCCGTCTCCACTCAGGTTCAGAGCAGCCAGCAAGTCACAGCTCAGCAGATGTTGAGATGGGCCACATGCCTCCACTATTTATGTTACTCCCCTGGCTCACCTCCATTTGAGGAGCACCTAATGTACCTTTGCTTCCCAGTAGCATCAGTCCATGGGGAACCTTGCAGACATCATCTCCGTAACCCCAGTCGTTTCTCTAGTGGATGATAAGCCCAATTTGGTCCTGGGACTTCTGTTCCAAATTCCACCACCTAAGCGGATGCTAACAACAGATGTGTCCAATCTAGGATGGGGAGCTTATGTAGATGGGCTTCACACCCAAGGTCTTTGGTCTGCTGAGGAGGCTTTACTTCATATCAGCCTCCTGGAGCTGCAGGCGATTTGGAATGTTCTAAAGACTTTCAGAGATTGGCTGCTGAACTAAATTATTCTGATTCAAACAACCAGGCAGCCATGTATTATGTCAACAATCAGAGTACGGGCTCATACCCCTTGTGTCAGGATGCATCGGGATGTGGCAGTGGGCCATCAGCCATGGCATATTGCCCTGAGCCACACACCTGGTAGGGAAAAAGAAAGGCCCGGTGGACAGAATGAGCAGGGTAATGCAACCTCATGAGTGGTCTCTCAACATGGGCATTGGCCAGAACATCTTCTGAGAGTGAGGCACCCCTTAGTGGATCTTTTTGCCACTCACCTCAGTTCCACTCCAGGCTCAGGTCACATTTCAGACTAGCATCAGATGCATTCCTTCTTAATTGGGGGAAGGGTCTCCTGTATGCTTGTCCTCCAATCCCTCTGATAGGGAAGACTCTGCTAAAACTCAAGCAGGGCCGAGATACTATGATCCTTATTGTACCATACTGGCCAAGACAGATCTGATTCCTTCTTTTTCTGGAGTTGTACTCCAAGGAGCTGAGGATATTGAACTACTTTCAGACTCTCATCACTCAGAACAAGGGGTCTCTTCTGCATTCCAACCTTCCGTCCCTGACCCTCATAGCCTGGATGCCTGGGGGTGTCTCCAGAGGCCTGTTGGCTTCCAGGAAAGATTCCGCTATCCTTTTTAAGTGTCATCTGGTGTGAAGGCAGGGCCCTAGATCCCAGTGCAGCTCCTTGTGACTTTAAGCAAGTCACTTAATCTTCCATTGTCCTGGGTACAAAATAAGTACCTGCTGTTTTCAGTGAACCTGGTAGCTAGGTATTCCCATGTGTGAGAATCATTGTCCTCCTTGTTTTCAGGGGAGAAAAGCAGTTACTCACCTGTAGCAGGTGTTCTCCAAAGTCATGATTGTGACTATATCCCATGCCTTTACTCACCTTGCCCCCAGGTGACCGGGCTCTGTGGTTGCTGTAGACTATTTTTTTCCCTGTTTCCCAGACATCTTCCAGGTTCCATTCCGGTCCTGATGTTCCAGCACTCCAGACTTGCCCTGATGCTTCTACTGACAAGCCTCACCTGTGACCTCCTCTGCAATTGCCTTTATCCTGAGAATTACATAAGTACATAAGTAATGCCACACTGGGAAAAGACCAGGGGTCCATCGAGCCCAGCATCCTGTCCACAACAGCGGCCAATCCAGGCCAAGGACACCTGGCGAGCTTCCCAGACTTGCCTTTGCAACAGAGGTCTTCAGATGTGCTTTCGTCTGTGAGTGCTTGTTGCAGCTCTAGCTCTGCTAGTTCTTTTCTTGTGTGCCTTTAGCTTTAGTTCCTTACTGTTTGTAGCTGCCCTGCTTGTCTTCAGTTCTAGCTTCCTTACTATTGTTTCTACTACTACTACTACTGCCCTGTGTGTCTTTAGCTTCAGTTCCCTACTGTTTGTAGCTGCCTTGCTTGTCTTCAGTCCTAGCTTTCGTACTATTGCTTTTGCCCTGTGTGTCTTTAGCTTCAGTTCCCTACTGTTTGTAGCTGCCTTGCTTGTCTTCAGTCCTAGCTTCCGTACTATTGCTTTTGCCCTGTGTGTCTTTAGCTTCAGTTCCCTACTGTTTGTAGCTGCCTTGCTTGTCTTCGTACTGTGTGTTTCTGCTCTGTCTGTCTTCAGCTTTAGTTCCCTTTCTGGTTGTATCACCCTGTTTGTCCTAGCTTCTGCCCTACCCTGCTTGTGTCTGCTTTGTGTGAATATCCTGAATCCAGTTCCAGTCCAACCGAGCCAATTCTGTTCCAGCATTTGGTTCCAGTCCAGCCAAGCCAAGTCCGCTCCAGCATTTGGTTCCAGCCAAGCCAAGTCTGTTCCAGCATTTGGTGGTTCCAGTCCAGCCAAATCTGTTTCAGCATTTGGTTCCAGTCCAGCTAAGCCAAGTCTGTTCCAGCATTTGGTTCCAGTCCAGCCAAGCCAGTTCCAGCAGTTTGGGTGGTTATCCTGCTGTTGCCGGTCTCTGGCAGCAGCCCAAGGCTCACTGCTCCGGATCGCCCGTAGCAGTGTGACATCCAAGGACCGCAGGACTCACATCTTCTCTTACCTCTCCTTTCACCTCCTCCAGGAGTTGTATTCTTCTGCTTTGGTATTGTACTGATGGTCCTATGTAGTCATGCTGGACAGAAAGGCACTCATGCATGCATGATGAGAAACTGCCAAAAGCTTAAAGCTGTAGAATGCAGGGTAGCATTCACACCGGGGCTCTGTCGGATGATGTCACCCATGTGTGAGAATTTGTATCCTTCTGCCCTCAGAGAGCACCTGCTACATGTGAGTAACTTCACTTTCTCCGAGGACAAGCAGGCTGCTTGTTCTCACATGTGGGTTGACGTCCGTGTCGGCCCAGAGAACAGCAAATTTTTCCAAGCAAAAATATAAAAGTTTTGCCAAAGTCTTCTGGTGCACATGCGCGGACGACTTCCCGCCCATCGCGCGAGCATGCCCCTTCAGTTCTTTTTTTGTCTGTGAAGAGGTGACAAGATTTTCTAGTCTCCTTGTTTTGGCCCAGGAACAAGAGTCTTGTCTTGTCTCTTTTGATGGTGAGCCCTTAGGTCCCCTAAGGCCCCGAAAGACCTCGGAAGACAGCCGTGCAACCCCAAATCTTCACCCGCGGCGGCCGCCGTTCACCAAGGGTTGAGCCCTCAGCTGCAGGCGGCCAGCAGGACTGCTGGAACCGCGGGGTTGACGGGTGGCCTGGCCGGCAGTCAGCAAACACAGTCTATGACAACGGCTACCAAGGCAGCTAGCAATCTGAGGCTAAACAGTAGCACAGTCTCTGGGTAGTGGCTAGCAAGGGCGGCTAGTCCTCCGTGGGTAACAATCACAGTCTCTGGATAGTGGCTAGCAAGGGCGGCTAGTCCTCCGTGGGTAACAATCACAGTATCTGGATAGTGGCTAGCAAGGGCGGCTAGTCCTCCGTGGGTAACAGTCACAGTCTCTGGATAGTGGCTAGCAAGGGCAGCTAGCCCTCCGTGGGTAACAATCACAGTCTCTGGATAGTGGCTAGCAAGGGTGGCTAGCCATCCGTAACACGAACTCACTGGACCTGCTTCGGGAACAAAAACTGGAAGCAACCAGGTCCTCTGGTCCCAGAGTTTAAATATCGCGCAGTCCCCCCCCCCCCCCCCCCCCCCCCCCCGGGAAGGGAACCAACCAATCCGGTCCCGGGGAGTCGGCGGAGCTCCCGGATTGGCCTGCCCGAACTCCAGGCGGAGTCATCGTCCGGGTGCACCAATCCGGAGCGAGGTGGGAGGAGCTCCCGAATCCGTCCGCCTCGGGATTACAAGAGGCGTAGGCGCCGGCGCCGCCATCTTGGCCGGCGCGAAGCTCCCTTCCCCGAGGCCGGCACTCTCTCCAGCGGGTCACCGGCCTCGGCCCGACCCGCGGCAGCGCCGGCTCCTCCGGAGGCCCTCTCCCGCTGTCCCGGACGCCGCGGACGCCGCTGGCTCCCGCTCCCCACAGCGGGAGCGCAGGTATGGACGCGGGACGTGACAAGTCTGATGACTTTTTTTCTATTTTCCTATTTTTATTTTATTTTTTCGTCATATTTAAAAAAAAAATTCTCCTGTAGTTATCTTATTAGTTTTAGCCCTCTTTTAAGTTTTCTTTCTTTTCGACGCGGCTGCTTTTAGGCCGCGCGGTTGGGTTTTTCCCTTTCTTTTGTGCCCTTTTTTCTTTTCAAAGGCACAATCACGTCTTTTGATTTCGCCGAAGCCGTTTTTCCTTCCATGTCATCAAAGACACCCAACGTCTTCAAACATTGTACTCGGTGCAACCGGACCATCTCAGGTACCGATACCCACACCTGGTGTATCCAGTGCCTTGAGCCCGACCATAGCCCAGCCGCTTGTAGTCTGTGTCTTTGTATGAAGAAACAGACCCAAGTGTCTCGAGAAGCCCAACATGAAAAGCTTTTTGGGGCTCGGTCTGGTCCTTCGACATCGGTACCGAGGTCGGTGGCATCGACATCGAGAGGAGCATTGACGTCTGGAGCAGAGGTAATGGCTGCTGAGAGACCAACTCGCACTGGGAGCAGTGAGGTGTCGAGTGGGTCTCCACCTGCCTTGAGGCCTCCTGTTAAGCAGGTCCCCCGGGACTGATCTTCGTTGGACCCAGCCCCGAGGAGATGTGAGGATTCCACGTCCTCATCGGTACCGAGGAGTCTCGATGACGGGTGTCGAGTGAAGGCGAAGAAGCACTGTCAACATTCTCCTTCAACTCATGGTGCCGGGAGCTCCAGGGTGTCGAGAGAGTCGGCACCCGAGAAGCGTCGACGCCAAGAGGATCGCTCCCCCTCTATACAAGAGGTGCCGATGCGTCAGTCTCCTAGCAGCCGGACAGATTCTGACATCGCCTGCTCCACCGACCCCGCAGCCTTCTCTGATGGCGGCTATTGACGAGCGCATCCGGGCCTTGTTTCCAGAACTTCTGGGAGGACTGCTACGTCAGTCAGCTTCGGTGTCGGGGGTGCTTGCGGTGAGGTCCCCAGTCCCGGTGCTGCCTACGGCATCTGCGTCGGCAGCCACCCAGGTCAACTCCCCTTCAACGTCAGTGGAGGAAGCTTCGCCACAGTCCGAGCGGGCGTCAGCCTCTTGACATCACCATCGAGGATGTCTTTCCTCAACGTCGAGGCAGGCTCAGTCTCGGAGTACCTTAAGAGAGGTCTTATCCGATACTGAACAGGAGAGTTCGTGGGAGTCAGAGGAAGATCCCAGGTACTTTTCTTCTGATGAGTCCTATGGGTTTTCCTCTGAACCTTTCCCTCCACCAGAGAGGAGACTATCTCCACCAGAGAGTTTATCCTTTTCCTCTCTTGTCCTGGTAATGGCTACGGCTATTCCCTTCCCTGTGGAGGTTGAGGATGAACCCAGGGCTAAGATGCTCAAAGTCCTGGACTATTCTTCTCCACCTAAAGAGGCTGTAACAGTTCCTCTGCATAAGGTACTGAAAGAAGTCCTTATGCGGAACTGGTCGGTCCCTCTGTCTGGCCCCGTGATCCCGAAGAAAGCTGAATCCCAGTATCGGATCCATGGTGAACCTGGACTGATGAGGTCTTAGTTACCCCACAATTCTATGGTGGTGGACTGCGCCCTCAAGAGAGCCAGGACTACTAGGGACTATGCTTCGACGCCCCCAGGCAGAGAAGCTAGGACTTGATTCTTTTGGGAGGAAGACGTATCAGGCCGCTATGCTCGCCACCAAAATTCAATCATACCAGCTCTTCACGAGTGTATACTTGCGGAACTCGGTGAGGCAACTGTCTAGCTTGGTTGATGCACTCCCTCCAGAGCAAGCCAAGCCTTTTCACCAGGTGGTCAGGCAGCAGAAGGCCTCTCAATCTCGGACCGGTGGGTTCTTCAAATAGTCTGGTTAGGATACATCCTCAATCTGGAATCCAAACCTCCAAATTGCCCACTGGGAACTCATTCTTACAGCTCCCAGCACAAGCAGGTACTTGCAGAGGAACTCTCCGCCCTTCTAAGGGCCAAAGCAGTCGAACCCATTCCACCAGGGGAAGAAGGGCTAGGATTCTATTCTAGGTACTTCCTTGTGCAGAAAAAGACAGGAGGGGATGCGTCCCATTCTAGACCTAAGGGCCCTGAACAAATTTCTAGGCTGATAGAAGTTCGGATGGTTTCCATGGGCACCCTTCTTCCCATGATTCAGGAAAACGATTGGCTATGCTCTCTGGACTTAAAGGATGCTTACACTTACTTCTCGATACTTCCAGCTCACAGGAAGTATCTTCAATTTCGGCTGGGAACACAGCACTTTCTGTACCATGTACTGCCCTTTGGTCTGGCGTCTGCACCCAGAGTGTTTACAAAGTGCCTAGCGGTAGTCACAGCGTCGCTACGCAGACTGGGAGTGCATGTGCTCCCTTGTCTTGACGATTGGCTGGTGAAGAGCACATCGGAGACAGGCGCTCTACAGTCCATGCGTATAACTATTCAGGTGCTAGAGCTACTGGGGTTTGTGATCAATTATTCCAAGTCCCATCTCACCCCAGTCCAAAAGTTGGAATTCATTGGAGCTCTGTTGAACACAAAGACAGCTCGAGCTTATCTCCCCGAGGCAAGGGCAGACAACCTTCTGTCCTTGGTGTCCATAGTTCGAGAGTCGGCACATGGCCTCCACAGTTCATGTAATTCCCATGGCACGTCTACATATGAGATCAGCTCAATAGACTCTAGCTTCCTAGTGGTATTAAGCTGCAGGGGATCTAGAGGATGTGAACCAGCTGTCCACCGACTTCCGGAATTCCCTTCACTGGTGGACAATTCAATCCAATTTGACCTTGGGACGTTCATTCCAAATTCCTCAGCCACAAAACGTGCTGACGATGGATTCATCCTTCCTGGGGTGGGGAGCTCATGTAGATGGGCTTCACACTAAAGGAGCCTTGTCTTTTCAGGAAAAAGGTCTTCAGATCAACCTCCTGGAGTTACGAGCGATCTGGAGTGCTCTAAAGGCTTTCAGAGATCAGCTGTCCAATCAAATCATCTTGATTCAAACAGACAATCAGGTTGCCATGCATTACACCAACAAGCAGGGGGGCACCGGATCTCGCCTTCTGTGTCAGGAAGCCATCCAGATGTGGCTTCACGTCACAGCATGTTTCTCCAAGCCTCTTATCTGGCAGGCGTAAACAACAGTCTGGCTGATAGGCTGTACAGCATAATGTAACCTCACGAGTGGTCTGTGAACATGGGCATAGCCCGCAAGATCTTCCGAGAGTGGGGCACCCCCTTGGTAGATCTTTTTGCCACTCAAATCAATCACAAGGTCCCTCAGTTTTGTTCCAGGCTTCAGGCCTATGACAGACTAGCATCAGATGCCTTTCTCCTACATTGGGGGACAGGCCTTCTGTATGCATATCCTCCCATACCTCTTATAGGGAAGACTTTGCTGAAACTCAAGCAAGACTGCGGAACAATGCTGATTGCACCCTTCTGGCCGCGCCAGATTTGGTTCCCTCTTCTTCTGGAGTTGTCCTCCAAGGAACCGTGGAGATTGGAGTGTTTTCCAACCCTCATCACCCAGAACGAGGGGTCGCTTCTACATCCCAACCTCCAGTCTCTGGCTTTCACAGCCTGGATGTTGAAAGCTTAGTATTTGCCTCCTTGGATCTTTCAGATGGTGTCTCCCGAGTCTTGCTTCCTTCCAGAAAAGATTCCACGAAGAGGTGTTACTCTTTCAAATGGAGGAGGTTTGCCGTCTGGTGTGACAGCAAGGCCCTAGATTATCTTTCTTGTCCTCCACAGACCCTGCTTGAATATATTCTACACTTACAGAATCTGGTCTCAAGACCAACTCCATAAGGGTTCATCTTAGTGCGATTAGTGCTTATCATCGCCATGTAGAGGGTAAGCCTATCTCTGGACAGCCTTTAGTTTTTCGCTTCATGAGAGGTTTGCTTTTGCCAAAGCCCCCTGTCAAACCTCAACCTGTGTCATGGGATCTCAACGTCATTCTCACTCAGCTGATGAAAGCTCCTTTCGAGCCACTGAATTCCTGCCATCTGAAGTACTTGACCTGGAAGGTCATTTTTCTTGGTGGCTGTTACTTCAGCTCATAGGGTCAGTGAGCTTCAAGCCTTAGTAGTGGATGCACCTTATACAAGGTTTCATCACAATAGAGTAGACCTCCACGCGTACCCTAAGTTCCTGCTGAAGGTGGTGTCGGAGTTCCATCTGAACCAGTCAACTGTCTTGCCATTATTTTTTCCCTGTCCTCATACCTACCCTGGTGAAAGCAGTTTGCACACCTTGGACTGCAAGAGAGCATTGGCCTTTTACGTGGAGCGGATGAAGTCCTTCAGACAGTCCGCCCAGTTGTTTGTTTCTTTCGAGGGGAGTCGCCATCGGAAAACGTACAATATCCAGTTGGCTAGCGGATTGCATTTCCTTCACTTATGACCAAGTTGGGCTGACTCTTGAAGGCCATGTCACAGCTCATAATGTTAGAGCCATGGCTGCGTCAGTGGCTCATTTAAAGTCAGCTTCCATTGAAGAGATTTGCAAGGCTACAACGTGGTCATCAGTCCACACATTCACATCTCACTACTACCTTCAACAGGATACCCGATGTGACAGTCGGTTTGGGCAGTAAGTGTTACAGAATCTGTTCAGGGTTTAGAATCCAACTTCACCCCCCTAGGCCCTTTTTATTTTGTTCCAGGCTGCACTCTCAGTTAGTTGTTTATAGTTTCAGGTCAATCTTCGTTACATCCTCGGCGTTGTGAGGCCCAATTGACCAATGTTCATTGTTTTGAGTGAGCCTGGATGCTAGGGATATCCCACATGTGAGAACAAGCAGCTTGCTTGTCCTCGGAGAAAGCGAAGATACTTACCTGTAGTAGGTATTCTCCGAGGACAGCAAGCTGATTGTTCTCACAAACCCACCCACCTCCCCTTTGGAGTTGATATTAGTTATTTGTATGCCTTTTGATTTAACTGAAGGGGCATGCTCGTGCAACGGGTGGGAAGTCATGCGCGGTGCGCGCAATTCGCGTGCCAGAAGACCCTGGCAAAACTTTTATATTTTTGCTTGGAAAAATTTCCGTTTCCTGGGCCGATGCGGATGTCGACCCACATGTGAGAACAATCAGCCTGCTGTCCTCGGAGAATACCTGCTACAGATAAGTATCATCGCTTTATTATTTTATCTTTGGTTGCTGTAAGCCACTTTGATGCCAGGTTGACCTAGGTAGTATAATAAATGAATAAATCAAATGAAGAGTCAGTGTCAGCCAGTGAAGTACTTTCTCTTATCCTGTGACTACCCACAAATTGAGTGACCACAATCTAACTGCTCTGTGTATTTGTAGAGGAAGGATAATTTTCAGCATAAATCATCTTCCTGGCTACATTCCTTTAAAAAGATATTGACCCTAGTGTGCTCCCCCCCCCCCCCCCCCCCCCCCCCCCCCCCCCCCCCCCGTGCTATCAGAAATTGTAAATTGTAGTTATCCCTGTTCTCCCCTCCTGTCCTGTCTGGCTTATTTGCTGTTATCTACCTTTCATTAGCCTGTAAGCTGCCCAGATGACTTTCTGATAGGTGGGGGGGTAGTAAGTTCTCAGTAAACTTGAAAATTAGCACCTTCCAAGTCATTATTAGAGACAAAGAACATGAAATAGTTGGGTGTGTTCTGTTATAAGGAACTAGAAATTCTATCACATTCCCTTTCGGTTTGAATATTTTTACCGCTGTAACTGTCTATTGCTTATGTTTGACTTATTCTTGCTGTATACCGCCTTAACTGAATTCCTTCAAAAAGGCAATAAATAAATCCTAATAGATAAACATGATGGCAGATTAAAAGGCATACAGCCTAATCAGTCAGCCCACCTATACCACTTGCTGAATTATACAGGCCCTCTCCAGAGATCCTGTGTGCTTGTTCCTTGCTTCTCTTGAATTCAGATACTGTCCTCACAAAACTTGTTGCTTGCTCTCATTTTTTCCACAGATAAATCAGGGCAGTAGCCAAGAGGCTCAGAATGGCTCAACATTACATTCTTATCCCAAGAAGCATATCACTTAACCGGAAGCTGGGGAGACAAGCTAGCCAGGGAAAACCCTGCCAGCACAGCATGCTGGAAAAGAAGGCCATGGTATTTATCAGGTGAGTTACATGTAAAGTTTTTTAAGTATATTTTTATATTTAGGGCTTGATTTTTTTAACAGAATGCTTATGTGA